>NW_026057577.1:35891698-36051934 GCF_023721935.1 Panthera uncia
GGGCCTGATCTGTGGGACAGTCGGGACCCTCAGAACTCTGCCTGTTTCTCTGGGTGGTGTGCTACCGTGACTCTTGGATCTTTCTCTCCGATCAGCTTCCTCTGAACCTCGGGTCCAATGGCAGGCAGAATGTGGCTTTAGTCAACTCCTAACTTGACGTATCTGTGCCCAATGTCCTAAACAGACCCCATTTACTTCTCTGTCCCAATCTCACATTCCCCCAATGAGGAAATGGAGTCTTATTGGCCTGAGTTTATCATGGGCTCCTTGGGATTTAAAAGGACACCAATGCTCCCAATTCTGTTCCCTTCAACATCTCTGGCTTTTGTACTCTTCAACCCTAGAAGAGGGAATTTCTTGTCTTGTTTTGATTTAACCTAACATGCATCAAAGTTGAACTGCTTGGTATAATCCGGATTGGGGGTGGGGTGGGTAATTATATCTTGTAGTTACTCTTTTATGAATGATGACAACACACAAGTGGCCTCTAAGGAGGGTTCTGGTCTACAGGAACAAGACAGGAACAAAGTTGTCTGTGTCCTGCACATAGACCTAGGCAGTCCAGATGCTGGGCTGGGCTGGGCTGTAAAGGGGAACACGTGGTGCAGAGATCCACTATGTATAAACCACACATGATTTTATGGGAAAAGATGTACGCGACTGTGACTTTGCTCTGTGGTCATGATGAGGAAACAGACCCTTGTCTTTATGTCCTCGTGGATGTTACAGGACACAAAATACAGATGAAATTGAAGTCTTGAATTGAGATTTCTCTCGGGACTGGCCACCAGAAGGCCTTCCTCTTTGAGTGTGCCTAAGGCTCATCTCGGAGCAATATGTCTCAACATTGGGTCTGTAACACACCTCATTTACAGCATTTTGCCTTTGCGCACACTGGACGGCAAAGCCTAGTCTTTCCACATCTGGTTTGTAGTCCTTGGTTGAGAACTGAACTTTTCCATGGCCTGCAAGGCTCTGAGTGATCTAGCCCCAGCCTTCCCCTACAGGCCCAACCCCAGCCATCATTCTGCTCACTCAGCGCTGTGGGCGCAAGACCTGCTGGCCACATCTCCAATCCCAAGAGGCTTGGCTCCCTCCAATCTCAGAGTCCTGGGCATGTTCTCCACTGCATCTGGCCCATTCTTCCTTAATCTCCTCTTTCTCCATTTATTTGACTCCTCTCATTTCACTCTCAACATGAATGTCTCATTTGACAAGAAAGCTCTTCTGGATCCCCAGGCCAGACCAGCCATGTGTTATCAGAACTCCCATTGCTTTTTCCACAGCACATACTGGCTTACAACTATGTACCTCTGTTATTATTTGATGAACACTCATCTCCACACTAGAGCACAGCTCCATGAGGATAGCTCTTTGCTGTTTTGCTTGCCACACTAATATGTTAATATATAGCACAGGTAATTAAAATTTCTGGCACACTGATTAAAATTTCTGGCTTTGGAGAGGTACTACCTGAGTTCAAATCTCACCTCTACCACATAATAGGTAAATGTCAGTATCCTCATCTGTAACCTAAGTATAATAAAACTGCCTACTCTCATAGGATATTGTGGGAAACAAACTCATTCATACATGCGAATTGCTTATTGTTTAGAACAGCACGTGGCAAACAGTATTCACTCAATAAATATGAACAATAAATGGAGGGTAAAAAAAATCACAGAGAAACATTTCCAGAGAAAGAGTGTCAATGCCCCATTTTGGATTCAAAGAAAGGAGAGACCACTCCATCTTGAGTCCAGATTATGTCCTCGAATTTGAATCCAACATATCCTGGATGTTTATCAAACTTCTAATATTAAGTTAGATTGCTTAGTCTCCTAGCAGAGCCCTCAGAGAGTGCATAAACAGCACACTCACAGGAAAGCTTACTGTGATAGGAGAAATGAGCCCATCCATGTTTATACAAATGATAAATTCTAGGATAAGACCATAATGTTGTTTTGCATAGCAAGTGGCAGCTATGATTCAGTTGTTTCTAAACAAGGACAAGATAAAGGTGAGCTTGCAAACCTGTAGTCACCTTTTTCCCAACTGAAGGGCAATATTAAAATAATTTGTCACTCAAGATTCATCTTATCACACACATTCCTCCAATTTGTTTCTTCAGGGAGCAAGGCAGAGTCATGGAGAAATATAAGGGGTTTATTGACAATCTGGGCTCTCACTCACCAAAGTGGCTCGTTTTCTTTTCTTGTCTGTCAATCTCCTAACTTGTTTTCAATATATCTTTTTACCAAGTCATAACCATGGGATAAGCCTCGACGTGCTTCCTGTTCTAAAGGAATTTACTACTGATTCAGTCTGGGGTTGGAACATCTCATGGCACTTGTGTGACCTTGCTAGGCCACTGTAAAGCCTAAGGAGTGGATGAATGTGGGGCTCAGATGAAACTGGGATTACAGATTACATACACAATTGAATGCTTTCTCTCCCATTCCCATTTCTGTTCTTTCTTTATACGTTTTGTTTTTCTCCCTACCTATAGGCTTTTCCACATAGCAGAAACATGGCTGTTGACATTCCCCAATTTTAAATGCTTGCAGCTTTACCTCCCTCCAGGAGAGGATGACAGTCTTATCTAGAACTCCAGTCCAAAACTTCCAGAGAAATGTCCTGAATGGCCAACTTAAGTCATGTGGCTTTCCTGGACCAATCAACTGTAACAGGTGAAACATGATGAGTAAGAGCTAGGGATGTAGCCCAGAAATGGTGGGCAGACAAAATAATGTGTCTAGCCAATGTACTCATATACCCCTCTTCTTGTAAGTTTCTGCCATGGTCTTTATCACTTATAACCTCCATACATTAGAGAGAACATGTTCACAAAGTGAAATGAAGAAAGTCAGACCCTGCGGATCTGCAATGACGTCCATCAAAGGCATCTGTGTGAAGCACTCAGATTCCGAGCTTCTTTGCCGATCTCATTAAAGCTAGTTCATGGTTTTATATACATAACATCCAAAGAGCTCCAGCTGGTTTTTTCTTCTCCTCTGCCTCTCTACATCTCTGGAGGAGACATATTGCTAACTATAAGGAACTAAGGGAAGCTGAGTCTCTGCTGGCATCTGGACAGATGTGAGATATATTTTAAACAGCTGCTGTTGTATTCCCCCAAACATTCCCTTTTGGAGTATTTTTTATAAAAAGAAAAAAGGAGGACTTTTGAGAAAGGGTAAAGTCCTAAGGAAATACAGGTTAAATGGGAGGATTTCAGGAATCATCAATAGGCAGGTGGTGGTGCTGATACTGGTGAGTAAAGGGAAGAACCCTCCAGTCATGCTTCAAATCACAGTGGTGCAGGAAAACTAAGCGGAAATTGCACTGAAACAGGAATATTTCACAGAAACCTTTTTTTTGGGGGGGAGGGGTGTTGGAGCACAAGGATCGTTACTCCTCTAAGTACTAAGACGTCATATCAAATACAAACCGTATTTTGTAGTTGAGTATATGTAAGTGCTTCAGACTTTTAAGATGAAGGAAATCAATCTGGTAAATGAGTTCATTTTGTAGACGCAATTAAAGAACCCACAATGAACTTATACTCAGAGAATCAAATTTTTTTGAGTTTCTATTTACTGTTGATTAGGAACCAGACATTTTATAACTCTGTTAAGTTAAAGAAAAATGATCAGGTACCATGATTTTCTCTCTTGTCTCCTAGAAAATAATAATCCAGAAATTTATGGTTTTATTCTCTTAAAGGGCATTTCACCAGTTTTGTATCCAATTGAACAGTCTTAGCTCAGCATTACTTAGTTTTTCCATTCCCTCCATGATCCCAGTTTTCCTATCATCCTTGGAATCTGCTTGGTCATTCTTGTAATGCTTTCATGAATACATTAGATGTATTCATGTATTCTCTCATGAATACATGATAACTTGACAAGTGATGAACATTTGTACAAAAATGATGTTTAAATGTGTTAACATAATGACTCAGTTTCTCTCTGGGCTCCAATTTCCCATTCCTGGCTTTCTTTTCAAATCTCCTGCCAGGTAGATACTGGGCCTCTCCCCAGAGATGCTAATTCAGTGAAATATTGAGGAAAAAGTCTTTTTTTAACATCCTTCGAGTGATTCTAATACATTGTTAAATTTGACTCACTGCCTTGGTTAATATTAATAATAATATTAATAGGAAAACCATTACATTTATTACATTAGATCAGAGTAATAAAAACTATTGAGGGCTTACTGGTTAATGAGCCCCTATGCTAAATGCACTTCATGTTACATGTGCCATTAATCTTACCCAATCCCTGTCCGAAGCCTAGAGATAAAAAGACCCCTTGGAAAGCTACATTAGTTTTTAAGGCAACTGGGATAGATATTAGGATACAAAAAGAATGCCTTCTAAAGTAAAAATAACAACAGCTGATCTTAATCAAGCTCCTTTCTCTTTGCCAAGGTCACTACTAAGGAATTTACACTTGGTCTCATCCCTTTGCCTCACACCAAAATTCAGTGTTCTTGCATGACCCATCAATCCATTAACTCATTCAAACAGCACTTTTCAAACTTCTCCCATTTTCTAGTTACCCTCTTAGGGACACTAGGGAACATTGTACCTCATCTTTAAGAAGTTTATCATGCTTACAAGGCCAGGAATAACTTTTTTTATCCAGCAATTAGGCTCCATCCAATTTGGGTATGTTTCACTATACTCCAACAGTTGCCTAGGATAATGATCTCCCAAATTCATGACCTTGGATGATAATCATCGCAGAGCTGATCTGTCAAGCTCACTACCTCATAGACCTCCTAGACTCCTTGTTAGAGGAAACCGAGGTCCTACCAATCACTGCAAACCCCAGCGTTTTTTTCTCAAATGGATTCTGGTTTGAAAGGTTCAGATTAAGTCTTTTGTCAGTAAAGAAGTAGTTATATGGTACAGGAGTCTGCAGATCTCAAGGGCTCATGGGTGCAATCCAGGAGGTCTTTGAACTTGGATGGGAAAAACTGCATCTTTGTTCTTATTAATATCTAATGGAAATTACTATTTCCTTCAATTATGCATCTAGGTAATAAACCACAACAATATCTATGAAATCAGTGACTTTATTATCAGTACAGGTATTTTCACACTATGTTAGTTTTTGTAGGTATCTCTTAATATCATTTATACTTATCACCTCTTCAATATTATGTTTATTATACTTGCATCTAGATCTTGTTATTCCATGCATGAGTAAAAAACCACATACATAGCTGCATCACGAATCTGCTTTTAAATATTTTGATGACCGTATTTCCATATAATTAATTGGCTTCCTTTGTAACCTTGTGTATTTTTTATGCATTTGAAAACATTACTCTAAGAAGGTAATCCATAGGCTTCACACCACACACACACGCACACACACACACACGCACACACACACACACACACACGTGCAAACATTAAGATTCTGTATACATGTCACTTTCCCTCCCAGCCTCATGATAGACGCTATGCAATATAGAGAAACATCAGGCAGAAAGCATCTACAAAAGAGGTATCTCAATACCACCATGATTACCTAAATTCAGAAATGCCACCAAGTACAGCAGGTATGAATCTCAGTACACAAACTTGGGTGTGCAAGAAGTTAAACTATTTTTTTATAACTTAGTTCCTATTATGAACCTCTTTCCATCAGGAAGGCAGAGTTCAGGGTGTATCCTTTCAGGGGGCGGGTATATGGATTTCAGAGGGGAGTGTAGTGCCTGGTCATTGTGGAACAGGCTTTATCTGACCAGTTTCCCCTCTTCTTTGGTGTCTTCAACCCTGACTGACCTCAGTCTCTTGTGTAGCAGGCAGTTTCTGGGTGGCACTTATTCCTAGCCCAGGGCTCCTTTGGAGTGGTCCCTTATTGCTGAGCCCCACCAGGTGTTTGGGGAAAGAAACAGCCTGCTCTTCCCAAGCCATGCCTAGAGCTCTGTCCTTTTCTGCATTAGGACCATCTTCCTGGAAGTACCCAATAGCATTTCTACACTGCAATCTCATTTTCTCCCAGGTGCAGCCAAAGCTGGGTGACTCTCTTCTCTCAGATCCCCCAAATGTTCTAGCCTTTTGTCCCCCTTACTCCTAGTATTTCATCCACGTGGGCAGCAGTGGGGGAAGGAGAAGGGAAGAGATTGAAGCCATTTTTTGATATCTGCTTGAGTCTAAAATTCCTTACTCCCCTGCTCCTCCTCAATTACTCTTAATTTGAACAACTTTCTAGTCTAGAAGGCTAGAAAGCTTTGATCCTACTTTCCCTATGCTTGATTCTCCCCCCCTCCGACTCTAATCCAGCAATGTGAAATGCAAAAGCATACTATTAAAAATTCAAAAGCCTGTGCTCTATGTCTGCTTCTCCCAGAAGCAATCTTGGCCAATTTAGGGAAGAGTGAAGGGGTTCACAGGAAGCATGACGAACAACACACAGGCTAATTTCCAATATTCTTTCTGCAACAAGAACACACAAATTCAAATATCAAATACATGAACTATCATTGAAAAGAACAAATCCTTTTTCGCTGTCAATGAGAAATTCCATAAATTAGTGGAAAATAAAAACGATGTGTTGCGACATGGATGCTGGGTGTTTGGAGAGACTTTGTCTGTAGTCAAATGACGTGCTTCCGTGTGCTGTGTTCTCATGTTATGGCAATCAAAATAACAGCTCCATAAATTAAGAATGGTTGCCTGTCATCTTGTATTAAGTTCTAAGCCCCCGGATTGTATGAGTTTGCCTGTCCTGTGTTTCTACAATACTCTAGGTAAACATCTATCTTTTAACTCTGGGAAAACTCTACAGAATAAGGCAGTAAGGAATGAGCAGTGAGGAAGACTGTGTTGCCAGGCAGAATTTAGGCTCTGAGGGCAGGGGAATTGGGTGGGTCTTCTACAGCAAAAGATAACAAACCAGTCTGTCTGTGGGGTGGGAGGCAAGCCAAGCCCTGTGATATTGATTGCCTGCTTCCCTCTGGGCTTGTGTGCTGGGTCAACACTGGGTGTGAGTCAATACAGAGGTTCAGGATCTGCTTCAGGATCAGTGTCCAGCTGCCCCTGCTACAGACCCAACGGGCTAAATTGGGATTATGGTTCTCAAGTCCAGTCTGCATTTTCCAGGAGCTAAGAGGTCAGACCAAGGCCAACACAACTTAACACTTTATTATCTGCTAATCTTTCAGCCTCCTGTGAATAAGCTCTTGGAGGGCAGAAACCATGCTTTACTCAGTGCCAAGCCCCATCACTCTGCATGGGGACAAGCAGATAGGACGCGCTCAGTAATACCTACTTCCCGGTGCTTACTGAGTACGTCTGTTGTGTGTGGTTCTGGGCTGACACTTGAAATGCACTATTCTATTTCAGCTTCACAAACAGCCTCTGAGATACAGACAACATGTGAGGGAGAACAAACATAGCACCTCAGGTCACACACCTGGTGAGTCACAGGGCCAAGATTGGAGACAGGAGTGGGGGAGAGCTGAGGCCTAACTGTTAAACACCTGCTATGCTGAAGAGAAAGCCCTCAACGCATTCTACAAGTTCACCAGGTGTCCGGAGCCTGCACTCTCCATGTCCAGAGCAACCGTAGCCAGAGATGCAGAGATGTGTCAACTATAGGATTTGCGTTTCCATGGTTGCAGGGCCTGGCAGGATTTCTGCCTACCATAAAGCAGAGGTGAGAGTCTGAGCTTCTTTGTCAAACGATAAATCCTGACATAGCTATATTTGTATTCTCCAAAGAGTCCAAATTCAGCTCACTGTGCAGCAGCAAGAAAACCCACACGTACAGCAGCACCAATAGAATAGGCACCCTAAGCTCACTGCATTTTCTTAGGGATGGTCCTCAGGCTCTGGTTTCCTAATTTGTAAAAAAAAAAAAAAGACACTTGTGGTTCTCTATCTCTGGACTGGCAGCTCAGGTTTTCAAACACAACTTTCAGGTTTCTGCTCAACAGAGTTTTAATTTCAGCCGTTCTGAGGCCAAGTCTGGGAGTCTGTATCTTTGTTGTTGTTGTTGTAATGTTTATTTATTCTTGAGAAAAAGAGGCAGAGCACGAGCTGGGGAGGGAGACAGCAAGAGGGAGACACAGACTCTGAAGCAGGTTCCAGGCTCTGAGCTGTCAGCACAGAGCCCGATGTGGGGCTCGAACTCACGAGCTGTGAGATCATGACCTGAGCCGAAGTCGAACGCTTAACCAACTGAGCCACCCAGGCACCCCTGGGAGTCTGTATCTTTAAAGCTCATGTAGTGATTCAAATGCTCAGCCTAGTTGGGGAAATAGTAGTCTGGGTCATTTAGTCAGTCTCTTCCTGACTGGATCACCCATTTCGGGGATTAAATCCCTGAGTATTGCCATGGGTTTAGGGTGCTATGGAAATTTTTTTTTTAGTAAGTTTATTTATTTATTTTGAGAGAGAGAATGAGTGAGTGAGGAGGGGCAGAGATAGAGGGAAAGAGGGAAAAAGAGAGAGAGAGAGAGAGAGACAGAGACAGAGAGAGAGAGAATCCCAAGCAGGATCCATACACTCAGCACAGAGCTCAGTATGGGGCTTAAACCCATGAACCACAAGACCAAAACCTGAGCTGAAACCGAGAGTCGGACACTTAACTGAGCCACCCAGGCGCCCCTAGGGTGCTATGGAATGTTTAAGAGGTATTTGGGGATGGAGACTAGGGAAGATATTTGAAGAATATGAGCATGCTAATATATCTGATGGGTATTAAGAAAGGCTTAATAGTGGACACCTTTACAGTGGACATCTATTGCCTTTGCCTGTGCAGGTTCATTTCCCTACTTTTGAAAATGATATTCTTCTTAGAAATTGTTTCATTCCCAATTCTTCACCCATATATTTTGGGTGGTGTTGAACCCACCCTCTTCCTGACTTCAGAGGTAAGTAGGGGTTACCCTTGCATGGCCAAACAAAATAGACGTGGGACTTAGAAGGCAAATGAGGCTGAGTCTCAGTGCTTTTGATGGCTTGGTTACAAAACTTGGCACTGTAATCTTACAGCTGCTGGCAGCCTTCTTCTCTGATTGCAGGGAGGATGCTCAGCGGAGAAAAATGAGACCAACACATAGGAGACAGATATCGTAAATAAACTTTTAAAAGCAGAGACTACAAAGTTTTAAGCAATGATGAATTTTATTACATGAAGATTGAATTTCTGTCAATGACACCGTGGATGCATTTAATAGGAGGCTGGCAAAATGTAACAAAGCATTTATAATGTGTGTGTGTGTGTGTGTGTGTGTGTGTGTGTGTGAGAGAGAGAGAGAGAGAGAGAGAGAGAGACAGACAGACAGAGACAGAGACAGACAGAGAGACAGAAAAAGAGAAATATCTAGAATATACAAGGACCTCTGGAAATCAAGGAGAAAAAGATTGCAAATGGGCACAGGATATGAATAAGAGATTTACAGAAAAGGAAGCTCCAAAAAGAGACAAGCCTATGATGACTGCTCAAAATCATGGTGGTAAGAGAAGTTTAAATTAAAAAACTACATATGACATATTGTTTATATCCATCAAGTTGGCGAAAATCAGGATATTGCCAAAGGTTGGGAGCAACACAAGGATACAGGAACATCCATATATTGTTGAGAGTGGAACAGGGTCAGGGGGGTGGGGACCACTGCAACTCTTTGGGAGCAATTTGACCCAACGTGGTTAATTTAGTTCTACACAAACCCCATGCCATTGACCCAGGAATGCTTCTCAAGGGTCTGCATACCAGTGGGTGTCACAACCAGGTCCACAGAAGGACATGTTTTGGGTTTTCGTAGAAATACTGTCTACACTGGCAGGCAGTTGTAGGTTCCCACCCCTGGAAGAAAGAGTGAGAAATGAGAATGGACTACACCGTGGATTGCAATGGAACAGTCAGAAAAAAGAAATGAAAAAGAAGAACGTATAGAGACATACAGATGTGTGTAAGAAAAGGAGAGGACAGTGAGAAAAGAAGAAAAAAGTGTAAGATCTATAACCAAGTGCTATTTGCATAAATTAAAAATATATGCACATGCAGGGCTCCATCTCACGACCCTGGGGTCATGACCTGAGCTGAAATCAAGAGTCGGACGCTTACCCAACTGAACCACCCAGGTGCCCCAAAACAATATACATTTTGAAAAAACACATTCAAATAAAAGTATATACACATTCAACACATTAAAATGAATGCCCAAAGAGGATCCCAGCTCCTATGGATTTTAAGCAAAAAAGTGAACAAATAAATATTGGATGATGTCGATAAGAGCAATGAAGGAAAAAGCAAACAAGCAAACAAATGAACCCAAGTGCCAGGAGAAAGGCTAACAAGAAAGATCTACTTTGCGCTGGTAGGTAGGTCAGGGAAGGCTTCTCTGAGGTAGTGATATTTTCACTGCAATGGGACCCAGGGATAGTATTGGGGTCAATAGTTTTGGGAGAGCAGCTGAATGGAAGAAAAGACACAAGAAAAGTTCTGAGGTAGGAGAGAACTGGACAATCAAGGAACTGAAAGAAGCCAGATGATGGTGACCAGAAAAATGGAGTCCCTTTCCTTGAGAGCTCCTGGGTTGTGGTGTGACACGTGTGAAGGTGGGAATACAAAATCAGAACCACCAGAGCGCAGGTTGGGAGGTGTCCAAGGGTCCTTAGCGCTAACAGGCAGCAGACTACTCCCCTGGTAGCGCTGTGCTAATGCCACGTAATTAGCCTGAGCTGTAAAATCCATTCTTAGTTTGCACAGTCATTATGGGGAGGAAGAGTAACACATGGTCCACGGAAGCCTCCTTGTAGTTTTGCAACGACCAGCGCGGGTCTGGAAGGGAAAGTTCTGCAATTTTAATGTGAGGCCCCTGCGTGGAATTTATGCACTCACCAGCTCCCGCCTGCTTTAAAGCCTTCACAAAAGAGTAGTCTGAATAGATGGAGGCTTTGTGGGTAAGTGGGTAACAGCTCAAGCTTGGGATCTGAGAGGTCTTGTCTTTTTACAGTGGCAACCTCAGTCTGATGCTCCGTAGGGGCTCAGTTGTATCCATGGGATGGGTAAGTAAAGAGCACAGGCTCTGGAAAGCAGAATTTTGAGTGAGAAAGGCATGACACAGGAAGAACTGCACACCTGCAGTTCTCCCCCCAACCCCACACATGCACAAACACACACACATTGCCAAAGCCATAGAGAAAAGCAAAATTAAACGGAGGAAGCACCAACATGCTGGCAGTAGTTATATACATTCCATGGTGGGTCTGTGGGTGAATTTAATCTATATTTTTCTTTCTGATATTTAATATATATTTCTGTAACTTCAGTTTTCATATATTTCTTTAACAGAATAATTTTTTTTTTAATGGAAAGGAGTCATTCATAAAGGGAAGAAAGAATGCTATTGAAAATGGCCCTGCCACCTCCTTTTAGGAGACGAACTGCATTCATATGTTTTTGGTGACTAATGGTTATGTATGTTGCTATCCATATCTGTATCTATATCCCCAAAGTCCTGCTTTTGAATGTGCAGAGACTGGGGGCTCAGTCAGTTGAGCATCCTACTTCGGCTCATGTCATGAACTCGTGATTTGTGGGATCGAGCCCCACATGGGGCTCTCTGCTGACTGCGTGGAGGCTGGACCCTGCTTCGGATTCTGTGTCTCCCTCTCCCTCTGCCTCTCCTCTGCTCACAGTCTGTCTCTCTCTCTCAAAATAAACATTAAAAAAATTGAATATGCAAAGATTGAATTGGAGCATTGTTTTAGGTGGAGTTGAAAGCTAAAATTGTTGTGCATGAAGAAACAACAAGATACATGAATCTGCGCTTGCATCTGGGGAGAGAGGGGCCTGAGAAACACGGCAGCAGACAGAACCCCAAATGAGAAATGAATGCTGAGAAATCTCCCATGATGCGGATTTTGGAAATTATTGAGAATAGCCATATCTAGGTTTCCATGTTGCCGGCTGGTAACAAAATATCTCCTATGGGCCAGACCATGTGCTTGGGGTTAGGGCTATGATATGAAAAGGAGAGACAAGACCTCTGTTTCTGTGGCCTTTATGTTCTGGGGGAGGGGTTCCTAATAACAATTTGTATTTACATAGCACTTAATATGTGCCAAGCACTGTTGGCAATACTTCACATACGTTAGTGCCTCGTAACAATCCTATGAATTCCTTATACCACACATGCAAAGCCTTTTTGAAAATAACCAAGTTAAATAACTTTCCCAAGATCCCTTAGCCACTAAATGATGAGGCTGGGATTAGAACCCACCATTCTGCTTCTCAGGTTCACAAACAAAGGCAGTGACAGGTTTCAGTGATTAACAAACCAGGAAACCAGGGATGGCATCTCCATGGACAAAACAGACAAGGACAAACCAGGCAGTAGACTGTAGGGTATCTCAGTAGAGACCAGAGGGAAAGAATAAGGAAGTTACAATCCCTTCTTCCTCACCCTGCTCCAAGTATCTTTTGCATGGTATCTTTAAGCCAGTTTCCAAAGAGACATTATTACAAACCAGCACAATATAAAGCGATACAGAATTAGCCAGGTCTTGCAGGGCTCCAAATTCATACCCAAAGTACACAATGTGCTTTTTAAAAGCAAGAAAGTAAGCTTATTTTGAACAGAGATGCATGGATAGTAACATTGCCCATTCATGAACGATCATTGCTAAGTGGAAAATTATTCTAACAACTTTTATTGTCCGGAAGTAATCAGGACTAAATAGCTAGTGAGAAGCAGCTATAACTTTCCAAATGAGACCCATTCCAAAGTATTGCCTTGGATTTTCTGACCATAAGAAAGGCTCTTGGTGGATTTGATAGACATGCCGATGTACGTGCCTTGCTTCCATCCCCCTGCTTCTGAGTGGGCCCTTTGTGAAACACCTTGTGAAATCTGCTGGACCCTGCTGCTAGGCAGATGTTCCTCAAGAGATCTCCATGCTGTAGAATCTCCTGTCTCCTTTATGCCTCTCCTCCATGTCCCTCCTTCTTCCTTCCCTTTGAACATGCACCACATTTTTGGTGGCCAGAATTAGATCATACATACCAATGTGGCTATATGCCTTCAATTAAAATATTTTATTTATTTTTTAAATTTTTAAAAATGTTTTTATTTATTTTTGAGACAGAGAGACAGAGCATGAGCAGGGAAGGGGCAGAGAGAGAGGGAGACACAGAATCCGAAGCAGGCTCCAGGCTCTGAGCTGTCAGCACAGAACCCGATGCGGGACTCGAACCCGTGAACCGTGAGATCATGAGCTGAGCCGAAGTTGGAATCTTGACTGACTGAGACACCCAGGCACCCCCCACTTACTATATTTTTACCCTGTGTCAGTCCTTCACTTTGGTACTTTACCTACATTTAATCTTCAAAATAATCCTACAAAGTTATTATTAGCCCTGCTTTACAGATAAGGAAACAGACCTAGAAAAAGTCTCCATATTATAAATGCTCTTAAAAGTTACCCAGTGTAGGGGCGCCTGGGTGGCTCAGTCGGTTGAGCGTCTGACTTCGGCTCAGGTCATGATCTCATGGTTCATGAGTTCGAGCTCCCCCCGCCCTGTGGGGCTCTGTGCTGATAGTTCGGGACCTGGAGCGTGCTTTGGATTCTGTGTCTCCCTCCCTCTCTGCTCCTCCCCTGCTCACACTTTGTCTCTCTCTCAAAAATAAATATTAAAAAAAAAAAAAAAAAAAGTTATCCAGTGTAAACATTTCACAGAGGGGATTACAGCCTGGAGGTCAGAAACTTTTCTCAAGTCCAGTCAACCAGTGGCTGAATTGAGACCAAAGCACTGGCCTCTGAAGTCCCGAAGAAATTCTCTTTCAATTACAAAGCACAGCTTTTTGTGACCTTTTATCCTTAAAAAAGGTCAGAACTCTGACAAGGCATTTAGCCTCTGGGAGCCTGTTTAAATAGGCAAAACATTAGAGTTTATGTCATAGAGCTTCTTCAGGGTTAAATAAATAAATGACTATAAAGCACCAAGTGCAGCACTTAACACATTCCAAGGACTGATCCTCTGGTAGCTTCCACTCTTACCACTATTGTCATTTATCGTAGTCTGTTTGGAATGCTGTAACAAAATGGCACAGACTGGGTGCCTTATACACAATAGAAACTGACTTCTGCCTGTTCTGGAGGCTGGAAAACCAAGATGAGGGTTCCAGCGATCACATAAGGGCTGTCTTCTGGGCTGCAACCTGTTTGCCGTGGCCTCATGTGGCAGAAATGGCTAGTGAACTCTCCAGCATGTCTTCCAGGAGAGTACTCACCCCTTTCATGAGGGTTTTACCCATGACCTAACACCTCCTGAAAGGCCCCACCTTCCAAAATGTCACACTGGACATTAAGATTTCAACATAGGAATTTTGAGAGCATGCAAACATCCAGACCACAGCAATTTTATTAATTTATTAATAGGAAAACTAAAGGAAAGAGTCACTGAATGCCTTGATGGTAGGGATCATGCCTTTAACTCAGCACTGCATGGAACTTCCTAGCACCCTGCCTGATCAAATGAAGCCAATGAGCTGGCAAACATATGATGGACCAGTCAGCTTCTTTTTACTCCAATGCCAGTATCTTAACCCAAGTGAGGTGTGCATGTCCCTGGTGGCATTTAGGATGATTCCAGATGGCACGTGTTTTTATATTTTAATAGGTATGCATTTATTTTAATAAGTATTAGAAAAATACAGCTAAAAGGTAAAATCACTGATATAATGGATAATCTTGCTCAGGATGGAGCTAAAGTAGGTCAATTTAAGGAAGAATATTAAGCAGATAATAGAAATGGCAGTGTGCCATTACAAGAGCTAAGGTGGGATGCAAAGACACTTTGGGAAGCAGTGATTTAACATACTCTGATGATGACTGGGCTTGTCAGTTGAGAATAGTTTTATTTATTAGTAGCAGTAGTCTTTTTATTTTACCACTATGCTCTCTTCTGAAATAGCTCAGTCAGCCTGTATTTTACACATACCCTCCATGTCTCTGTTTTTGCTCTAACTCTGGCTTAGAAACCCTTTTCTACTCTCTTTACTTGGATAACTCCCACTGGTCCTTTAAGTTTTGGGTAATACACGTGTCTCATCAGAGAAGCAGTATTCTCTGGTACCTTTCCTCTAGCTTCGCCAAGCATCTGCTTTACAACCCCATCTCTGCACTTAGCCTGTTGTACAGGAAATAAATGATCACATGTCTCTCTCTAGCCCTACATTTCTGGAGCTTCTCAAGGGCAGGTATCATGCCTTATTCATCTTTGCATCACCAGCACCAAACACAGGGCTTGGCATAAGGAAGCCACTCAATGTTTGTCTGAAATGAACTATGAATCCAGGCTGCAAAAGAAATAAAAACAATGTTCTTCTTGTTGGCCCCTTGAAACTGACTGCCTGTGGAATGCACAGGGCAGTCACCAAAGAACTTTGTAGCTATTCTGTCTCATAAATATATTTCAGCTTATCAAATGTGAGAGAGTCAAGAGGTGAATATACTGAAGAATATTAGGAAGGATAGCATGTGTTCAGGCTCTAGAATATGCAAACTTCTATTCTTTGGAACTGGTAACCTGGTTTGAACTTGCTACTTTTAATTGGGACAAAGCCCTGGGGAAAAAAAAAAATCCCTCCCATATGCAAATGATTCCATCTGTAATCCTGTTAAACATTCGTTACTTCAGCAGAACCTTGCCAAACTGCCACATTATGTCTTCTTTTTGACAATTAACATTTAATCCAGCAACCAAAGAATGGAGAAACAAATAGACTGTGGACTCATTTTAACTAAAGTGAATATTAAATAAAACACAAACCTGAACATTCATTAAGGTTCTGAAGAACTTGCCAGGAATTGCTATTCCCGCCAGTGTGATGAATCACTAGGCTATGAACTTTCTATCAGGACAGAAAAGTATACTGGGGGTAGGGGGTGGGTTGTGAAGAGATACAGATTCTATCTCCAAGTTTGCTCTTGGGTAGGGTCTTGGGCAAGACAATGAACCTACTTAGACTTTAGTTTCTTCCTCTATAAATTAAGGGTTTGGACTAGGTACTCCTAGGGTTTATTATTAAGTGTTTAGTCAGTACTTATATTTAATTTAGTAAGCATCTGTTGAGTACCTACGATGTGCTAGATAGGCACTGTTCTGGATCTTTATAGGCAATAATTGGCAAGATAGACAATGTCTCTGTTAAACTGGAATTTATATTTATTTTTTAATGTTTATTTATTTATTTTGAGACAGAGTATGCACATGAGTGGGGAAGGGGCAGAGAGAGAGAGAGGGGGACAGAGAATCCCAAGCAGGCTCCACACTGTCAGCACAGAGCCCGATGTGGGGCTCAATCTCATGAAGTGTGAGATCATGACCTAAGCAGAAATCAAGAGTGGGACGCTTAACCAACAGAGCCATCCAGGCATGCCCCTGGATGGAATTTTTAGTCTGATGATAGAGGTTAAACATTAAACAAATGATTATGTATGATTATGCAGGTAACGATTTAAGTGTGGTCACACTAAGCACGATGAGGATAGTGTGAGCACACATGAGCGAAAGGCCTTAGGGTAGTCCCAGAGGTCAGGGAAGGCTTCCCTGCGAATGTGACATTTCATAGCAGTATCTGTGGGAAGAGAGTGGCCCAGGGGAAGAACAAGACGAAGGCTGGCCCAAGCAGAGGAAGGAATCCAAGTGCTTGAGGAACTAAGAGTAACTACTGAGGGGCTGAACAGTCACATGAGCTGTAGCCAGTCCGTGCAGAACAGTGCAGGCCGTGGAAAGTTCTGCTTCTTTCCGTGGCAGTGGGAAGCCATCAACAAGGGTGAGATAATTGGAGCTAAAAGACAGTAATTCTGATTAAGAGAGGTTTCTCTTCTCTAGCCTTATCTCCAATTTGTGATAGGCCCTTGTTGGCACGATCTTAAGGTGAATCTGTGAAAATTAATAAAAGGGAAGCCTCACTGAAGTAGACCCGGGACAGTAGGAGGGGAGCCTGGAAGGGCAAGCTGAACTACTCAATGTCAACTTTGGAAGCACTGCCAATCACAACCCTAACGGAAGAATCTCGAAGGAGAAGTCACCAATGACAGGCGTCAGCAGGGAAAGATGTGCACCTTATCTCCCACAGGTAGTTGACACCCCTGTAGCCCAGCCAATGAGAAACCATCAACAACCTGAACTCTTGCTTCTCACTTTCCATCTCCCACCCTCGCCCCCATAAAATAATGTCCTTCTCCTCTGTTTGCTGCAGTTGCCCTTTGTTTTGCTGTAGCTTGCTTGTCCCAGATTGCAATTCTCTGCTATTCTCTGCAATTCTCTCCTGAATAAATCCATTTTTGCTGGTAAAATAACTGGTAGTTTTGTTTGTTTGTTTTTTAAGGTTAACAGATTCTTCTGGATTATAATTACAAAAGCAATATTGCCATCAGAGGCTTCTCTGGGGTTCTTGACTAATTCCACACGGGCTCACGGACTTCCCACAGTTGGCAAAGCTTGCTTTGCACATTACCACAATATTTCAGCAAAGAACACGATGCCAGAAGCTTTTGCAAACTCTTACCAATGGCGTGGCCACCCAGATGCTCTTAGGCAACAGACCCTTTTGTAAGAGCAAGGTAGACAGTGTTTTAAAGGAAGTCAGTGCCCAGCTTGCTATTTGGACTCCAGAAAGCTCACTTTCCCCTATTTCTCTTTTCTTTTTAAAGGATCTAATAGCTTCCATTTAGAGGTTGAGGTGAATTTAAATCATCTGCTCCCTCTTTCAGGGGAACTAGCATCCTAGATTTAACTCCTATTGTCGACTGAAAGGCTCTGTACTCAAAAAGACTCAGAAATCAGTCAGTAGATGGGGAAGAAATTGTGGTCGTTTGGAGGGGGAGGTATGGAAGGTTGGCTTGAGAAGCTTTTGAAGTGTGTCTGTGTATGCTTCAGCCACATGTCACACTAACCGTGAAGCATGTAGCAGCCATTTGGAAATTGGCTATAGCACCTACCCCCTCACAAATACTCTAGGAGATTTTTTAAAATTCTGCCCTCAACAAAAATATTATGTTGTTTTTTTCTGTATTTAAAAAAAAAATGTCATCGCTTCCTAAAATGCTAAATCCTGCTACAAATTGTTGATGCTCTTGAGCACGGACCATAACAAGTTGACCCAGTTTGGGGACCTGAAAGTCTACCTTGCTCTGGGATAGATTCAAGGCTCATAATTCATCTAGTAAAGAGACGCTATTTGTCGTTAGGCTGTAACTTTAACCATTTGGTGTAGAGCCAATCCAGCAGTTTACCCTGAGGAGACTGGAAGAGAAACAGGTAGGATAGAGTCTAGGCCTGTAATTCCTAGAAGGGCTATGTGGTTAGGGGCCTGGGCTACTGACCAGACTGGAACAACAAGCCCAGGGTGTTTGAGGATGTGCTTCCCTGCGGAGGCCAGCACTTCCTCAGACAGCTCTGCTGGAGGTTGTGGTCATGAAAAGCCACATCTTCAGATACTGTAGTGAGAGCGGAGGTGACAGAATCGCCAAATTCTGCTGTCTGGGGCCACACTGCAACAGTCTGTCAGAGTTGTCACAACAAGGAAAACATGGTATAAGAGAGTGGGTTTTTTTGTTTTCTTTAAATTTTTTTTAATGTTTATTTGTTGTTGAGAGAGAGGGAGAGAGAGAGAGAGCACCAGCAGGGAGGGGCGGGAGAGAGAGAGGGAGACACAGAATCCGAAGCAGGCTCCAGGCTCTTAGCTGTCAGCACAGAGCCAGATGCAGGGCTGGAACTCACAAACCGTGAGATCATGACATGAGCAGAAGTCAGACGCTCAACCGACTGAGCCACCCAGGCGCCCAGAGAAATCCTATTCTGAATTAACTGTAGGTCATGGTCAGCAAACAAACAGGAGACCCACAAATGTCAGAAAGCCGGCTTTAAGTGCAACGTACAGCATCTGAAAAACACTCACTAATTTCCTTCCCAAAGCATATAGCGTCTTACCTTTAACCAAGAATTTGTGGAAGGAAAGAAGGTGGGTCCTCTTTGTGCTCTGGATCTCTGGCAACTCTACCATGTTACTGTCCTGTCAGTGAGTGCTTTAAAAACATTAGCTTGAACCCAGCCTACACTATTAATCATCCTGTTTAAGGAGATCCATACTGGCCATTCGGCAGCTGTTCCTCCAACCAATATGACAATAATTTCACAGACTAATTCCAGCTCCGACAAAGAGGGATTCAGATTCTACCTCTAGTGAGGCAAATGTCTTCAGCTCTCTGAACTCCATTTTCTTCATATATAAAAATGGAAAAAGCCTTTTTACCTTTGTTGTCAAGGATTAAACAAAGTGACTTTTTTTTTTAAGTGCATAACAGGAGTTCTGACGCATAAAGGATGGTCAATAAAGAGACCGTCTTACCTTTCCTCCTGCACCTTCTCAGCTCCTCATCCACCCCTCCCCCCACCAGCCCCCCACACACCTCGGGATGACCAGTGGCTTCCATCACAATAGATCAGTGCCCCCAAGAAGGCAGACACTAATGATGGACAGAAGCAGTAAAACATGCTTCTTAATCTCCCATTTAGAAGCTGCATGACCACCGATAAGTCATTAACCAACCTGTGCCTTCGTTTTTTTTTTAACTGTTTGATGGAGATACCAGTGACTACCTCAGAGGCTGACTAGGTTAGGATCAGGTAAGAACATGTACGTAAAGAGCTTGGGACTCTGCTTGAAACACATACCTTGTCATGAAAACTAGGTGTCGTAATAGGTTGTTGCATTTGATGTATAGGCTGGGTGATGGTAAGACAGGTATATGAGAGAGAAGGAGAAAAAGAAAAAAATCTCATTTGTTATGAAGAAAATAAAATACAATATATTATTATCAGAGAAATGTAGCCTGATTCCATAACTATGTTAGAGCTTCCCATTCCATGATTTTACCTACATAGTTAAGGAATGGTAGAGAGGGAAGAAAACATAGCTCAATTATTATAGTATTTCCAAAGTTTTTACAACATGGCGGGCAAGCATTTTCTGTGAAGGGCCACCAAGTAAATATTTTAGACTTTACAGATCACATACAGGCTCTACTCATATGTTTTTATTCTTTTGTTTTTATTTTGTTTCTTACAATTTCTTACAAACATTAAAACCATCTTTCGGCCCACTGGCCAACATTTGCTGGTAAAATCAGTTACCGTATTTTAGAGAAATTTGAAGAAGGATGTAATGAGTAGCTAAGCTTAGAGTTTAGAGCATTACATAATTGCTGATAAGGGAGAGAGATGATTGCAGTATGGGCAGTTAGACTGCTAGTCAAAACCACTGACAGATACAAGCAAGACAAACCTAGAGTCTAAACCCAAGGCTTAACGAGACATTCTCTCCACACCTAAGTGTCTTGGGATTTATTTGTCGCAAAAGCAGCAGGAAATTTGTTTAGCCAAAGCTGCTTATGACTGTTAGAAGAGAATTCTCCATGGGCCTCTTGGGTTTCTGCACATCTTGCAAGTAAAGCACTCACTGCCCATCTGCTCCAGACTATCTTTTAAGGGATACTGGTGTAGTGAACAGCCTCGTGTCTCTCAGGAGCAAAATGCAAGCATGTTACTGCCTTCTATAAAAGATCTGGGTTCCCTAAACTTTAGGCTCTTTTCCTATGACACACATCATTTCACATGCAAATAGCAGCTGAACTTCTTCCTGATGCAAGGAAAGGCCATGAGTAATGAACAGCCCTTCATTTCTTACCCTGAAACCTTACATCATCTGTCAACATCCACAAACCTCTGGCAGGATTACTTCTTAGCTTTCATGTAGGGGGAAAAAAAAAACCTCAAACTTTTTACAATTTTTAACAGTGACAGAAATGGAATGAAGATGAGGAAGAATGATCTAAATCAAGGAAACCAGAAAACACTGTTTTAAAAGCTACCTTAACAAAGAGCATTTAACAAAGTCTGAAAACAGTTTGATGCCCTGACACAGGAAAGAAGATGGAAAGAGATGGTAAACACTGACTCGTCCAGCCTGTTTGGGTGATTTGAGTAAATGTGTCACACCGCAAGAGCCCTCCACATCTCTCTGGTGCCTCTATTAAAATCCTACCCACTGTTCAAAGGGATTTTCAGATATCACACTACCTGGAAGTGACCTCTCCATTAAAGCTCAGAAATGTATACTACCCATGTTAACATAGCATTTCGATAGTAGTGATCTCACAGGCAGATTGATGTCTCTTAAATGGTAAATCCAGAGCTGATAGCAATGTGATCAATAAATGCATGTTTTATTTGTTTAGCTTTATATTATGACTTTTTCAGTCTTATGTAGATTTAAGAGCGATGACCCATTTTTACTTGCTTTTGTATCCAAATTGGATGATTACTGTGGGCTGAGTTGTATCCCCTTCAAATTAGTATGTTGAAGTCCTAACCCCAGTACCTCAGAATGTAGCTGTATTTGGAGATAGAGTGTTTTAAAGAGGTAATTATGTGGTCATTAGGGTGGGTCTTAATCCAATATGACTGATAGCCTTATAAAATGAAAATTGGACATGGATAGGCACATAGGGGAGACCATGTGAAGACATGGGTAGAAGATGGTCATCCACAAGCTAAGGAGAAAGGCCTCAGAGGAAGCCAACCCTGCCAACCCCTTCCATCTTGGACTTCTAGCCTTCAGACTACAAGAAAATAAACAGGCAAAAAAAAAAAATCTGTTGTTTAAGCCAAAATCTGTGGTATTTTGTTACGGCAGCTCTAGTAAACTAATACAGTCCTCTATATTTAGTTCTTAAATAAATGGACTTCTTAAGAAAGCTATTCCTGCCTCTGGGTTAGATATCTCTCCTATTTATTGCATAACAGCTTATACTAACCTCTGTCATATCATATATCTTTCACACTGCATTATTATCTTTCAGTTATTTATTACTAGGCACATTATTATACAGTATCAATTACATCTAATGCAAGTGACAGAAAATCTGATTTATAGAAGATCAAGCAAAGTGGAAATCTACCGAAGATTCAGGAGTAGATCTAGCTTCAGGCATGTTTTGATTCAAGGACTCAAATGACATCATCAGAACCCATTCTATTTCTATCTCTTAGCACTGCTTTCCTCCACACAAGCCTTCATTCTCAGACTTCATGTGATGGCAAGATGGCTGCCAACAGAGCCAGGCTTATATAATCCCAGGTTCAAGGCCAGCAAAACAGAAGAAAAAGCTTGTTTCTCAGTAGTCCCAGCAAAATCCACCAGGTTTCATCTTGTTGGATCGGACCACACACTCATCTCTGAACCAATCAGCGTAAGCAGGGATGCAATGCTCAGGCCATGGTGGAGTTACATGTTCCCCCAGCAAGTCAGAGGTAGAGTTAGACACCTGGTATGCATGGACTGAGGGAGAGGTACAGGGAAGAAGAAAATTGAGATCCAGGAGAAGGGAGGATGGGTGCTTGGCAAGCAACTTGTTTGTTGCTCTGATATGACTGTTTAGCTCTCAGAAACTAGATACCCCAGTCTCATTCTATCTTCTGGACCCAGCAAGTTTACCTGAATATAACAATAGCACCAGGGAGTGTGTATTGAATGAATGAATGCGGCAGATGTGGAGTCATCAGTGAAACATGAGCTTTTCATTCCTGCTGCAACTGGACGGAGTACCTATGAGTCTCTCTCATCTCCATAGTTAGAAAACAGCTTGCAGCCTCACAGGCTGAGACTGGCCTGGTGGAGGAAATGGCCCTCTTATCTTCCCCAGCAGGGAACACACAACAACCTTGGTGAGATTGCGCATATTGACTCCATGATCAAATTCTATCTAGACACAGAGGAGTGGGTGAAAATTAAGACAAACAAATGGGGAAGGTGTGGAGACACGAATCCTACCCTAAATGTTTCTGTTCTTCATCTCAGCCAGCAAGTGGGAAATGAATCAGATAGGTTACAGAACCACCTAGTGGTCAAATAGCATCCACGCTCATGGTGTACAGACTCCAGTTGGTGTGTGTAATGAGCTTAAGCATTGTCTTTCTGGGACTGTGGTGTACCCGGGTCACCGAAGGGTCCATGTGCCCTCCCTGGCTTCCACTTTTTCTCCTACTTTTGGAAATGCCACTGGGAGAAGAAATTTGGGATAAAATGAGTCCACTAGATTGGTTTTTCATTTCTACTTTTGTTACAGAAATTATTGAGAAAGGAGGGATGTTGAAATGGCAAAGGAGACTAAAAATTTTAGTGAAAATGTCAGTGCAACATGCCCTCCTTATATCTGGTAATCTGTGGGCATGAAGGTCATAGGAGGGTCCTTCAATTTCTACCTCGTATACTTATGTATTCTTTGACTTATAATACATAACGAAGTAGATGTCATTGGATTAGGGAGCTTTTCTCTGATGTTCTGGGACCAGCGTGTGGTCAACCTGCACTAATTGATTTATGAATCTCCCATACATGGGATAAACAAATGACATGGGCATAGGCAGTGGCTTTGGCACTAAATGGTGCTGAAGTTGTTCAGCTGAGAAATTAGTTAATCCATGGGCCTCATTGGTTTGGATACTCCAATATTCTACAGGGATTCTTGTTTCTGGCAGTGTGAGGCTCTAAGATCCTGTGACTTACCCCCAAGGGAGTTGGTCTGCTGAGATGTTTGGAGGAAATGAGGCTGGCAGATGAATTTGACATCTTATTCCATTTTGCTAATGGACACACAGCCATGATTTAAAATGCAGCTATGTGACCTAAGATGTTCTATGTGAAGAGTTCTAAAGGTTTTAGATCTAAAGGGTGGCTCAGTCGGTTGAGAATCCAATTCTTGACTTCATCTCAGGTCATGATCCCAGGGTCGTGGGATTGAGACCCACGTTGGGCTCCACACTGAACATGGAGACTGCTTGGGATTCTCTCTCTCTCTTTCTCTCTTTGCCCTTCTCCCCTTCCTCTAAAAATAAATTTTAAAACCTACAATTTTTAGATCATAGTATATATAACAGAGTTAGTGACAGTTAAATACATGATATTTACAGAAATATTATCAAAGTTGTATTTAGAAGGGTTATTCTGTGGCCCAAAGGACTGGAGATTGAGAAACATTGGTTTGCAAGATACCAATTAGGAATGCTTTATATAATAATTCAGGGCAACTGTTAAGATAATTGTCTTGACAACTTCTTTGCTAACATCAAATCTTCCATGTGCCTATTACAGTGCCTGGAGATGAACATGCTTTGGTTGAATGCATGTTTATGTAACTCTGGATGACCACTCATAGCACAGTAGGGGAAGGAGGCACAAGAGAGACACGAAAGAATACAGAAGACTTATCTCATATTGGATGGAAGGAGCTGGGGAGAGAGGACATCAAATGAAGAAGACTCTGCCGCTTGCTCATCACTGGAACAGCTATGAGAGAAAGATGGAAATGGAGACGAACAGGGTGGGGGGACTTGTGGATTGTGGAAACGCAACCTGCCAGGGCCAAGGAGAGAGGAAGAGAGAAGATGAGTTTCATTCACTGTGTTTATGTTAGGTTTGAGTGGATTGAACAAGGGTACAGCTTAAAGAAATGCCCAGCAGGCTGCTAATGACAGGGATTTGAGCATAGGTGAGGGGTTAGTGTTTGCAATGCAGTTTTGGATCTCTAACGTGGAGGCAAAGGTTCAAAATGTAAGAGAAAATAAACTACCTTGGAGAGCAGGATGTAAAGACAGAAAGCTGAGGGCCCACAATTGAGTTCTGAGGAACATTCACTATTCCAAAAAGCGTTGGGAACATTGGAGAAACTTGCAGATGATAAGCTTCTCTAATTGCCAGGTGAATCCATCTCTACTAAAGGCCAGGAGGAATTACTTGACATTTTAAAGGCAGACTAGGGAGAGAGTTGTTCAATGTCAGATATAAGGGGAAAATCCTTCAGAGATACACAGAGGGTATAAAATATCTCCATCCTTCATTTGTGCTGTTTTAAAATTCTTAAAAGCAACAAAAATCCAGGTACTTCAATTAAAAAGTTTGCAGCTGAAGTTTGCTTTCATTCCAGCCCATTTGAGTGCACTTTTTCCCTTCTATTTTTGCTTTGTCTCCACTTTGTAAAGAGGTTGTTTAAACCTGTGCCTCAAATTCTCACAAAGCAACCCAGCCACGAAGGGAAAATCAAAAAGGAAGTACAGTGCATTTATAACAGCTTTGCTGGGAATCAGTGGGAGGGGAAACCAAAGGATGCTGCCCAGACCAGTGACCCTTGAGCACTGGGAACAGTTAATTGGCAAACCAGGAAGGAACATAATGGGACGGCCAAGAGTGGCTCAGGCAACCTTTTTAGGATGAAAGGACTACACCTCTGGCAGTTACCGTTTTTCACTTCCTTGCTTCCCAATGGCCCTCCTTTTGTACATTAACAAAAACAGTACCTTTCTAGATGTAATCAGACATCTGGGAACAAGGGACAGAAGAGAGGAGCAGGTGAGCACAATCGTTGCCTTGGGGAATGCCTAGGCATCAAGTAGCTTGTTGGAGGACATGTTGAAATGAACATAGGTGAGTTTTACTGATGGGAGAGAAATCAGTCTCTCCTTTTCATCCTTTTTTAAGGATGGGGGTGTGTGTGTGTGTGTGCGTGCGTGCGCACGCATGTGTGTTACCAGCTTTGATTTGGATAGGTAAATGGAAACACATGATTATTGCATGGTGATGTAAGTATGATCGAAACAATACACTTTTTTACTAGGCAGATATCTCATGGAAGCAGGACCCAGGTGTTTCCTTTCTGAAGGAAACTCCCAACAATATTGAACAGCACTGAAATCCACTGTTTACAATGAGAACACATTGACAGAAGAGCCCAGTAATTCTCAAATCGAATTCTTTAAGTCTTATAACACTGTAGATTCAGCTCATGAAGCTACTGGAAGGGGGATAAATCAAAAAGCAATCATTTTAATTATCATGTTTATGTCAACTTTAGCCAACTGCTACAATAATATCACTTGGCTTGTTTTACTGTAATTAATCCAGTAAGTATACAAAGAAAACAAATTGGAACTATTTATAGTTCTGGAGCTAAGTGGAAATGAGATATTCCTCAAATACTACTATAATAAATATAGACTGTTGACACTCCTTCAAATTATGCTTAGGACTTTTAACCATTCATGTTCTTCTTCAACTGTATTAACCTCCATGAAACCAAGAAAATTCCAATAGTGGATCTCATCAAACTTATTTGCAGATGTGCATATGAGGTTGAGTAACCAGGCACTTGCTTTGAGACAAAATTGGATAAATATAGTTAAGGAAATGTTAACTAACATGCATATGCTGAGTGCATTTAAAAAAAAAAAGTCTTTGCAGTGAGGTGCAAACATATGTGACTTCATGAGTCAGTTCCACAGGATGAAAGCCATGATCAAGATTCACATCATTTAAAGGGCATGGATGCTTCCAGGTCCAGACAAAACTGAATTATATGTAATCAAAAGAAAGTATACATCTGGCACAAAATGGGAAAAATCTATATTAAAGATAATTGTTTTTTTAAAAGTAATGTCCCTCCATCAAAAAAAAAAAAAAAACAAATGAAAATTGTATATAAGACCACTGTTCCACTGTTTATGCACAATACATGCAAATTAGGTCCCAAGTAATGATATTCATAATTGTAAGAAAAAAAATGTCCAAGTTTCCTCACGATGCCAGGTTACTACTGCTGCTGAGACTACTACTGTCCACAATGATATATGCTACTTACTACCAGTGCCAGCTTTCACTTTACAAGGCACCATGTTAAGTCCTAAGCATTCTTTTGCTCCATTAATGCAGAGCCCCATACGTAGATGCTGTAGTTAACCCTGTCCCGCAGATGACAAAATTGACGCTGAGAGAGGACATTTCCACAAGATTCTAATGGGGAAACTAGCTTCTGAGCACTAACTGGTCAGATTAGAAAGCCTAGGCTCTTAACCACTATATTTTCTCCTAACAAATATAAATTTTAAATGTGGCGAGTTTGAGGGGGACTTACAAACACAGTCGAACTAGCCTGCTCTCTGTCTTGGTGTGAACAGGCCAGCTCTGTGATTCAAGGGGTCTGGCTGAGGCTCTGAATTTCCCCCAAACACAGGTTAACACAGCTAGTGTATGAACATATAACTAGGTTTATTTTAAAAACAGTGCCCTGAATGTGAGTAGCTCTTTGGGTTGTGTAAAGCCATTTCACATAAAGGGTCTTTTTTGATCCTCTAGTTCAGTGAAGTGGACAGAGACATCATTTTTACCTTCGTTTTACAAGGAGTATGAAATTTAAATTTTACTGAAAGCTATATGATGGGTTGGGGCAGAGAGAGAGGTAGAATCTAGTTCTTTTCTTTTTCTTTTCTTTCCTTTTCTTTTCCCTTCGTCCTTTCCTTCCTTTCCCTTCCCTTCCTTCCTCCTTCTCTTCCCTTCCCTCCTTTCTCTCTCTTTCCCTCCCCTCCCTCTCTCCTCCCCTTCCCCATTCCACCACCCTCCCCCCTTCCCTTCCTTTTTTCTTTTCTCTTTTCTTTTCTTTTCTCTCTTCTTCTTCTTTTCTTTTTCTTTCCTTTCCTTTATTTTTCTCTTCTCTTCTCTTCTCTCTCCTTGCCTTTCTCCCAAACACTACCCACTTCTGCTTGGCCCTCCCATGTGAGGGAACATATACAAAACACACACATAAATGCACATACAAGATAACTGTGGTGCCCCAAAGAAGTCCTCTAGGAGCTTGCTAAACAAAGTAAATAACAGCTGGTAGGGTCAAAGCTTCATGTTCTCCTTTAATCTAGAATTTAGAATAAGAGGTACACATCGCTAGTTAATTCCAGAACTGAAACAAAATTACCTAATCCAAACCTCAGAGAGATATATCAGCTTCTGATTTGTTGGGGAAAAAAAAAGAGAAAGAAAGAAAGAAAGCCCTTTGGGAGATGGAAAATTTTAATTTACCTATCAGTTTAATGTCATGTATGTTTTTTTCTTTTCTAGTTTTGCCTTAGGACTGAAAATAAATTATAAGGCAGCATGAATCTTTTTCAAATGTCACCATCTTTTTAAGCTTTTATAACTACTCTCTAAGTCCATGGCTACACTCATTTTTAGCTGTGTAACAAATGGGCAAATACTTTGAATCTTTAAAATAATCTAAAGCAGTGATAATAATAATGCCCACCTCATTGGATTGTTGTGATCTTTAAATGAGATATAGATGTGACACATCTGGCAGGGGGCCTGGCACATGGTATGTGACAAGTACTTTTTAGTGACCAATTTTATGCCACAACATATTTTTAAATGCATACTTGAAGGCAAGTGTGCAAATAGTGATTATGCTTTTGTCAATTTTTTTTAAATCTTGAAGTTAAAGTTAATCAGATTTATTGCCTATCAAATGCATCACTGAAATGGGAATTGATAAACACTGATTAATTTGTATTTCTCTTAATAAAGGGTGTAAGTTGCCAGACCTATGATGACACAGTCTCTGTCTTGGAGGAAGTTAGTTTTGTCTTTACTCCCAAGTTTGTTTTGTGAGAATCTCCCTAGCTTGCGAGCTCCTAGAAGGCAAAGTTAGGTGTTTTCATTTGTATTCTCTCAGGGTCTACCACATACTAGCCACATACTAGCGAAACACTTGTTGAACACTGATTTGATGCCAGGAAACTAAAACTCATTCACCCATTAAAAGAATGTATAACAGTTTTGAGACTCCTGCTTTATTTGGTCAACCATAGCACCTTTATTTATCTGGAATCTAAATTCTACTCTTGGGCATGCATGCTTTTTTCTATTCTGAACAGCTCTTATAACACACACACAAAGGGGAGGGAGATAAAAAGAAAAAGAAAGAAAGATATAAGAGAAGTAAAGACAGAATAAATGGAAGAGGACAAGAAAAAAGAATAAATTTCACTCTTTATCTTTCACAGAATACCCTTCAGTATTTTATGATTGTTTTTGATATGTCCATTTAAAATTCTTATCATTGCCCTTCCATCTAGTTTCTCATTCTTTGAGGGTATTCTATAAAATACAAATTTGAATCAAATGGTAAAGATTGACCACTCTCTCAGGCTGTTTCTCCACTTAAAGGGATCAAGTGTTTTTGTTTCAATATTTTAAAAATGGGGCACCTGGGCAGCTCAGTCAGTTAAACGTCCAACTCTTGATTTTGGCTCAGGTCATGATCTCATGGTTCATGAGAGTTTGAGCTCCGCATCAGGTTCTGCATTGAAAGTGTGGAGCCTGGAAGAGGAGCCACGATGGCGGAGCAGCAGGGAAGCTTTTTGTGTATCTCGTGTCCATGAAATACAGCCAGACCAACACTAAACCATCCTACACACCTAGAAAACCGATTGGGAGATTAACACAACAATCTGCACAACCTGAACCACAGAATTCAGCAGGTACATGACACGAAGAGCTGAACTTGGGGAGCAAGAAGCCCCGAAATGTAGGGAACCGCTTTTGCAGGTGGAGAGAGGATGGAGACTGGGGAGGAGGGGGGGGGGAGCATACGGGAAAAGCACCCCTCCCCAAAAGCAGCTGGAGAGAAAGTGGAAAATTGGAAACAGCCGCAGGGACTAAACTAAAAAGGGAGAAAGGAGAGGGTTTAAATCCCATTAAGACTGTAAACAAGGGGAGCACAAAGGCTGCAACTCCGCAGCTCGATACCTGGCGGTGCTCTGGTGGGAAAGGTGTATCCCCAGGAACACAGTGGGGTCCGGGAGGTTCTCAGGCCACATGGGGAAAAGTGGTTCCACTGCTGGAAGGAGATTTGGTAGAGACTGTTGAAGCCACCTGGTCCCAGCAGACCCCGGAAGGCAGCCACACTCGCTGGTGCTGGGGCAAGGTCATTAAGGGTGAAGCCTGGTGTCAGATGTGTGTTGCGATTTTCCATGGTCCCTGAAACACTGAGGCTACACTGTCTTGCGATTTTTTTGGGGGTAGCGGGCTGGCGCCTGGCCACAGTCTCGGGGCACCGGCAACAGCAGGATCCAGTGGGCGTTCCTGGGTGCAGCCGACATTCAGCCATTGCTCATTTGGCCATAGCTCGGTGAGGCCCTCCTGCAGAGGGGCGGAGCGGATCAAAGCCGCAGTCCTTAGGAAGTAAGGGGCCGGGGAAAATGGCCGCATCTGAGACAGAACTTGGGAGAGAGGTACTGCCTGGGGCCTGGTCACGGAGAGTGGAAAAGTGGGGAGTGGACGAGAGCTGAAGACGGAGGACCTGTGCACGACTGCTGATCCAGGAGAACAGACTGGGTGGCTGGGTGCCGCCATTTTTCACAGCGCCCACGCGTGCGCACGCGCACGCGCACCAAGGAGCACCGCAACAATCCACCCCAGTAGGCTAGCAGCGCCATCTAGGGGAGAGCAGAGCTGTTACACCGAGCCCTGCCCAACTGGGCCAACTTCGCTCTTCAAGAACACAAACCTCACCACCAGCTTAATCTATGAACTATAAAGAGCTAGATGGACTGACCTCTAGGGGAAAACAAAGCAATTTCAGTCTTATTTCAATCTGTTAACACGTTCATCTATTCAATTTTTTTCTCTCTCTCTTTCTCCTTTTTCTCTTTTACAATTCTTTTCTTTTTCTTAAATACAGAAAAAGAAAAAACTCATTTTTATTTTCAATTTTTATTAAAAATATCTGTCTTTAATTTTTATTACTATATTTTTTACTTTTGTGTAAATTTTTTCAAATTCTACTTTACTTCCATCATTTTATTTTAGTCTACTTCAGTGTACTCACCTTTTCAAATTTTCAAATAATTTCCTTTTTTTCTTTTTCTCTCTTTTTCATTTCTTTTCTTTTTCTTGAATGCAGAAAGAGAAAAACTTATTTTTCCTTTCAATTTCTTTTAAAAATATTTTTATTTCTTATTACTATATTTTTTGCTTTTATGTAAAATTTTTCAAATTCTATCTTACTCCCATCGTTTTATTTCAGTCTACTACAGTGTATTCACTTTTTCAAACTTTCAATTTCTTTTTTTTGTCTTTTCCTTTTTTCTTTTTCTATCTTTTTTCTCTTTTTCATTTCTTTTCTTTTTTTCTTAAATACAGAAAATGAAAAACTTCATATTTCTTTTTAATTTTTATTAAAAATAATTTTCTATAATTTTTTTCTACTATATTCTCTACTTTTGTGTATTTTAGTCTACTTTAGTGTATTCATTTTTTTCAAATTCTCAAACGATTTCCTTTTTTTTTCTTTGTCTCTCCCCTGCTTTTTTTTTGTTTCTCTATTCTGTCAAACCACTTTCTACACCCAGACCAAAACACACCTAGGAACTAGCATCATCTATTCGATTTTTGTGTGGCTGTGTTTTTAATTTTTAATTTTAATTTTTTTAATTTCAATTTTTTTACATCATTAATTCCTTTTCTCCCTTCAAAATGATAAAATGAAGGAATTCACCCCAACAGAAAAAGCACGAAGAAACGACAGCCAGGCATTTAACCAACACAGACACAAGCAAGATGTCTGAACCAGAATTTAGAATCACGATAATAAGAATACTAGCTGGAGTCAAAAATAGATCAGAATCCCTTTCTGCAGAGATAAAAGAAGTAAAAAATAGCCAGAATGAAATAAAAATGCTATAACTGAGCTGTAATCATGGATGGATGCAGCGGCGGCAAGGATGGACGAGGCAGAACAGAGAATCAGTGATATAGAGGACAAACTTACAGAGAATAATGAAGCAGAGAAAAAGAGGGAGATTAAGGCAAAAGAGCACGATTTAAGAATTAGAGAAATCAGTGACTCATTAAAAAGGAACAGCATCAGAATCATAGGGGTCCCAGAGGAAGAAGAGAGAGAAATAGGGGTACAAGTGTTATGTGAGGAAATTATAGTGGAAAACTTTCCTAACTTGGGGAAAGACACAGACATCAAAATCCAGGAAGCACAGAGGACTCCCATTAAATTCAACAAAAACCGACCATCATAGTCATATCATAGTCAAATTCACAAAATACTCAGGCAAGGAGAGAATCATGAAGGCAGGAAGGGAAAAAAAAGTCCCTAACCTACAAGGGAAGACAGATCAGGTTTGCAGAAGACCTATCCACAGAAAGCTGGCAGGCCAGAAAGGAGTGGTGGGATATATTCAATGTGCTGAATCAGAAAAATATGCAGCCAAGAATTCTTTATCCAGCAAGGCTGTCATTCAAAATAGAAGGAGAGATAAAAAGTTTCCCAGACAAACAAAAATTAAAGGAGTTTCTGACCACTAAACCAGCCCTGCAAGAAATATTAAGGGGGACTCTCTGAGGGGAGAAAAGATGAAAATACATACACACATACATATATACATACATACATACATACATACGAAAAGCAACAAAAGATTAGAAAGGACCAGAGAACACCACCAGAAACTCCAACTCTACAAGCCACATAATAGCAATAAATTCATATCTTTCAGTACTCACTCTAAATGTCAATGGACTCAATGCTCCAATCAAAAGACATAGGGTAACAGAATGGATAAAAAAACAACACCCATCTATATGCTGTTTACAAGAGACCCACTTTAGACCTAAAGACACCTACAGATTGAAAATAAGGGGATGGAGAACCATCTATCATGCGAATGGTCAACAAAAGAAAGCCAGAGTAGCCATACTTCTATCAGACAATCTAGACTTTAAAATAAAGACTGTATCAAGCGATGCAGAAGGGCATTATATCATAATTAAGGGTTCTATCCCCCAAGAAGACCTAACAATTGTAAACACTTAGGCACCAAATGTGGCAGCACCCACATATATAAATCAATTAATCACAAACATAAAGAAACTCATCGATAGTAATACCATAATAGTAGGAGACTTCAACACCCCACTCACAGCAACGGACAGATCATCTAATCAAAAACTCAACAAGGAAACAATGGCTTTGAATGACACATTGGACCAGATGGACTTAACAGATATATTCAGAACATTTCATCCTAAAGCAGCAGAACAGGGGCACCTGGGTGGCTCAGTCGGTTGAGCGACTGACTTAGGCTCACGTCATGATCTCACGGTTTGTGAGTTCAAGCCCTGCGTCGGGCTCTGTGCTGCCAGCTCAGAGCCTGGAGCCTGCTTCTGATTCTGTGCCTCCCTCTCTCTCTGACCCTCCCCCAGTCATGCTCTGTCTCTCTCTGCCTCAGAAATAAACTAAAGCAGCAGAATATACATTCTTCTCCAGTGCACATGGAACATTCTCCAGAATAGACCATATACTGGGACACAAATCAGCCCTAAGTAAGCACAAAAAGATTGAGATCATACTGTGCATATTTTCAGACCACAATGCTATGAAACTCCAAATCAACCACAAGAAAAAATTTGGAAAGGTAACAAATACTTGGAGATTGAAGAACATCCCACTAAAAAATGAATGGGCTAACTAAGCAGTTAAAGAAGAAATTAAAAAGTATATGGAGGTCAATGAAAATGATAGCACCACAACCCAAAACCTCTGGGGCGCAGCAAAGGCGGTCATAAGAGGAAAGTATATAGCAATCCAGGCCTTCCTAAAGAAGGAAGAAAGATCTCAGAAACACAACCTAACCTTATGCCTTAAGGAGCTGGAGAAAGAACATCAAATAAAACCCAAAACCAGCAGAAGACAGGAAATTACATAGAACAAAAAACAGTATAACAGATCAATGAAACCAGAGCTGGTTCTTTGAAAGAATTAACAAAATTGATAAACCAATAGCCAGTTTGATCAAAAAGAAAAAGGAAAGGACCCAAATAAGTAAAATAAAGAATGAAAGAGGAGAAATCACCACCAACACAACAGAAATAAAAACAATAAGACAATATTATGAGCAATTATATGCCAACAAAATGGGCAATCTGGAAGAAATGGATAAATTCCTAGAAACATATACACTACCAAAATTGAAACAGGAAGAAATAGAAAACTTGAACAGACCCATAACCAGTAAGGAAGTTGAATTAGTAGTCAAAAATCTCCCAAAAAACAAGAGTCCAGGGCCAGACAGCTTTCCAAGGGAATTCTACCAAACATTTAAGGAAGAGTTAACACCTATTCTCTTGAAACTCTTCCAAAAAATAGAAATGGAAGGAAAACTTCCAAACTCTTTCTATGAAGCCAGCATTACCCTGATTCCAAAACCAGACAGAGACCCCACTAAAAAGGAGAACTATAGACGAATTTCCCTGATGAACATGGATGCAAAAATCTTCAACAAGATATTAGCCAACTGGCTCCAACAATACATTAAAAAAATTATTCACCACGACCTAGTGGGATTTATACCTGGGATGCAGGGCTGGTTCAATATCCGCAAAACAATTAATATGATTCATCACATCAATAAAAGAAAGGAAAAGAATCATATGATCCTCTCAATAGATGCAGAGAAAGCATTTGACAAAATACAACATCCTTTCTTTTTTTTTTTTTTTTTAATTTTTTTTTTTTTAACGTTTATTCATTTTTGAGACAGAGAGAGAGAGACAGAGCGTGAACGGGGGAGGGGCAGAGAGAGAGGGAGACACAGAATCGGAAGCAGGCTCCAGGCTCCGAGCCATCAGCCCAGAGCCCGACGCGGGGCTCGAACTCACGGACAGTGAGATCGTGACCTGAGCTGAAGTCGGGTGCTCAACCGACTGAGCCACCCAGGCGCCCCACAACATCCTTTCTTGATAAAAACCCTCAAGAAAGTAGGGATAGAAGGATCATACCTTGAGATCATAAAAGCCATATATGAGCGACCCAATGCTAATATCATCCTCAATGGGGAGAAACTGAGAGCTTTCCCCCTAAGGTCAGGAACAAGATAGGGATGTCCAGTCTCACCACTGTTATTCAACATAGTATTGGAAGTCTTAGCATCTGCAATCAGACAACACAAAGAAATAAAAGGCATCCAAATCGGCCAGGAGGAGGTCAAACTTTCACTCTTCACAGAGGACATGATACTCTATATGGAAAACCCAAAAGATTCCATCAAAAAATTGCTAGAACTGATTCATGAATTCAGCAATGTTGCAGGATATAAAATCAATGCACAGAAATTGGTTGCATTCCTATACACCAACAATGAAGTGACAGAAAGAGAAATCAAGGAATTGATCCCATTCACAGTTGCACCAAAAACCATAAAATACCTAGGAATAAATCTGACCAAAGAGGTGAAAAATCTATACACTGAAAACTATAGAAATCTGATGAAAGAAATTGAAGAAGACATCAAAAAGTGGAAAATGATTCCATGCTACTGGATAGGAAGAACAAATATTGTTAAAATGTCGATACTACCCAAAGCAATCTACATATTCAACACGATCCCTATCAAAGTAACACCAGCATTCTTCACAGAGCTAGAACAAATAACCCTAAAACTTGTATGGAACCAGAAAAGATCCCGAATAGCCAAAGAATTCTTGAAAAAGAAAACCAAAGCAGGAGGCATCACAATCCCAGACTTCAAGCTGTACTACAAAGCTGTAATCATCAAGGCAGTACGGTACTGGCACAAGAACAGACACTCAGATCAATGGAATAGAATAGAGAACCCAGAAATTGACCCACAGACGTATGGGCAACTAATCTTTGACAAAGCAGGAAAGAATATCCAATGGAATAAAGACAGTCTCTTCAGCAAGTGGTGCTGGGAAAACTGGACAGCAACATGCAGAAGAATGAACCTGGACCACTTTCTTACACCATACACAAAAATAAACTCAAAGTGGATGAAAGACCTCAATGTAAGACAGGAAGCCATCAAAATCCTCAAGGAGAAAGCAGGCAAAAACCTCTTTGATCTTGCCCGCAGCAATTTCTTACTCACCACGTCTCGGAGGCAAGGGCAACAAAAGCAAAAATGAATGACTGGGACCTCATCAAAATAAAAAGTTTCTGCACAGCGAAGGAAACAATTAGCAAAACTAAACGGCAACTGACAGAATGGGAGAAGATATTTGCAAATTTGCAAATCAGATAAAGAGTTAGTGTCCAAAATCTACAAAGAACTCATCAAACTCAACACCCAAAAAACAAATAATCCAGTGAAGAAATGGGCAAAAGACATGAATAGACACTTCTCCAAAGAAGACATCCAGATGGCCAACCAACACAAGAGAAAATGCTCAACTGGAAATGCTCATCATCAGGGAAATACAAATCAAAACCACAATGAGATACCACCTCGCACCTGTCAGAATGGCTAACATTAACAACTCAGGCAACAACAGATGTTGGCGAGGATGAGGAGAAAGAGGATCTCTTTTGCATTGTTGGTGGCAATGCAAGTTGGTGCAGCTACACTGGAAATTTCTCAAAAGTATGGAGATTTCTCAAAAAACTAAAAATAGAACTACTCTATGACCCAGCAATTGCACTACTAGGCATTTATCCAAGGGATACAGGTGTGCTGTTTCAAAGGGACACATGCACCCCCATGTTTATAGCAGCACTATCAACAATAGCCAAAGTATGGAAAGAGCCCAAATGTTCATCGATGGATGAGTGGATAAAGAAAATGTGGTATATATATACAATGGAGTATTACTCAGCAATCAAAAAGAATGAAATCTTGCCATTTACAACTACATGGATGGAACTGGAGGGCATTTTGCTAATTGAAATTAGTCAGTCAGAGAAAGACAAAAATTATATGACTTCACTTATATAAGGACATTAAGAGACAAAACAGATGAACATAAGGGAACGGAAACAAAAATATTACAAAAACAGGAAGGGGGACAAAACAAAATAAATATGGATAAATATGGAGAACATAAATATGTTATGGAGAACATAAATATGGAGAACAAATTGAGGGTTGCTGGAGAGGTTGTGGGAGGGAGGATGGGCTAAATGGTTAAGGGACATTAAGGAATCTACTGAAATCATTGCTTCACTATATACTAATTTGGATGTAAATTTTAAAAAATAAAAAATAAAGTTAAAAAAAGAAAAATAGCATCAAACTGTGATTATAGGAAAAGGAATCACAATAAAAAATAAAAATAAAAAAATAAAATTCTTATCATTAAACTGAAAAAAATATATAGACAGCTGGTGGTTTCTGTGTTTAAACATTTCAATTAAAATGGTACCATAACTTGGGACCTGATTTGTTAATTGTAGCCATTGTCTCTGAGGTTACTGGAAATATTAAAGTAGCAGAGTAGAAGGAAAACAACATGGCTTTGAAATTACACACATATAGCCCTACAGTAATATGTATTACCTTTCCCGAGCTATTTAACCCCATGCACTACCATTCTTCATCTTTAAAATAAAACTTAACATTAATTCCCCTATGCAAAAATGGCTCCAACATTTGGCATCAGGGTAACCTTGTGTGAACTTCATTTTCCTTGTGAATGAACTGTAGGTAGGAATATCTATCTCATTAGGGTTGTTAGCAGGAATAAATTAAATTAGATAATCAGGAAGTATTCCATTCTACATGTTAGTACACCTGTGTTATCAAAAACTATGCTCAGTTATTATTACATTTTTTATTTTTTCAAAAAAAATTGTGGAAATTTGTTTTGCTTTTTGTTTATATAGCATTACATACACCATATATATATTACATATATATGTAATATATATATTATATAATATATGTATAATATACATGGTATACATATTATCCTTGCTTTTGCCTCTTGGCCCGCAGAGTATAAACTATTTATTACCTGGCCTTTTACAGAATAAATCTACTGACCTCTGCTTTAGGAGATAGGAAGTACCACTATCCCAAGGCATGGCTTCCTCTAAGGCATATGTCTCATACTAATGAAGCCAATTCCAGGGGCCTGTGGGTAGCAGAGGCAACAAAAGGTAGACACATTTTAAAGACAGATTCTTGTCTTTCAAGTGGGGGAGGGGGGAAGGATTCCTTTTTTTCCTTCCATTCTTTTTAGGGCTAACCTAGAAAGTGCCTTATGGTTAGCTTAACTGTCCCTTTCCCAGATAGATCAACGGTTACGAAACAACTCGTGTTTCATGTGGGAAAAAGCAAAATTGGATCCTTACTTCATGTGCCAGGTGGATTAAAAAAAAAATTAAATGTGAAAAGCAAAACTTCAAAATCCTTAGAAGAAAATATTGAAGCTGCTTTTAATGGCTTTGGGATAAGACAGACACAAGCCATGAAGGAAGAGATCTAGCACCTGAGCCCTATAGAAGTTACCAGGAAAAACCTTGCACATATGTGCACAAGACATCCACAGGACCGTTTAGAGACCGGTTTGTGAAAGCAAGAAACTGGAGACAAACTTAATGCTCATAGCAGGAAAACGGACCAGCATACTGCAATATATTAATGAAGTATTACATACTAGTAAACAGAGATTCATGAAGTATGCACATAGCTGAATCTCACAAACTTATGGGTGAAAAAATCAAGTTACAGAAGAAAAGCCTAGTGTGATGTCATTTACATAAAAGTCAAAACACTGCTAAATAATCCTACATTGTTTAAGGACAGGCACAACACATACATACTAAAAAGGTAAAGGAAAGCTGAACGATAAGCCTAAAATTCAGAATATTAGTAACTCTGCTGGGAAGACGTGGATTGCAATTAAAATATAAAAAGGGCATTTCAACTGTACTTAATAATGTTTTTACATTCAATCTAGAGGCAGGGTATGTGGGTATTCATTGTATTATACTTTTTTATCCTCTTGCATGTCACATATTCTAAGTATAAAAATCCATTTTATTAAAAAGGAACCAAGACAACCCCTCCTGTTCCTTTTTTTTTTTTTTTTTAGATTTCTTTTTCTTTTTCTGTCTTTTTTTTTTTTTTTTTTTGGCATTTATTCATTTTTGAAAGGCAGAGAGAGACAGAGTGCGAATGGAGGAGGGGCAGAGAGAGGGAGACACAGAATCTGAAGCAGGCTCCAGGCTCTGAGCTGTCAGCACAGAGCCTGAAACGGGGCTCCAACTCACGGCTCTCACACGGAGTGTGAGATCATGACCTGAGCTGAGGTCGGCCACTCAACCAACTGAGCCAGCCAGAAGCCCCCCTCCTGTTCCTTTATTGGCTTTGCCTTTTGAGAACCATGCTGGTTTTTCCCGCACTTCCCATGTTGCTGAAATGGACATAATTGCTGCCTCAAGAATAGCACAGCTTTTATTTTGTCCAAGACATTTTAATTATTGAACTAAGGAAATGGCTACTGGAGCTTTTGAAAGGAGTTATGTTGTACTGCAGGAGACCAGTGCTAACATAGATAAAAGTCCTTGGTACTTTAGAGTAAATTAGGTATTTTTACAAGATAGAGGGCACTGATGAACCAAAAAAAAAAAAAAAAAAAAAGAGAGAGAGAGAGAGAAAACTCTAATGGTAGAGGAGCAAACTCTGGCTCATGGGTGATGTGCCTATTTAATATTTTTTTATTGCAATTAGATTAGAAGGACAAAATGTTTAAAAACTAAAATTACATTAGGACTTATTAGGGCAAAATCATGTTTTCTTTCTAAGGTATAGTTAAAACTTCTTTCAATCAAATTAAGAGCTCTGGAAAAGACCATCTACTCATTAATTCCCTCACTTAATAAAATATATGTGCCAGGTGAAAAATCTGATTTGGTTGATATCTCAAACCACAGATATACCTCCTTAAATAAGATTCATTCTTTTTTGCTTTCCTTGTTTGCTCTATAAGTAGGCTCCACGCCCAACACGGGGCTACAACTCATGACCCTGAGATCAAGAGTCACTAAGATGGCTTCACTAAGCCAGCCAGACATCCCTTAAAAATGTCATTTTTAAAAACAAAGATGTCATTCAATATATTCTTCTATACATACTTACATATATATATATGGCTTTGGGATAAGATAGACACAAGCTGTGTGTGTGTGTGTGTGTGTGTGTGTGTGTGTATAAGGAACGCTTTCCCATGTCAATATATATTCTCTTTGAATAAGACTAAGATTTTATTACCAGGTCAACAATATATGCATATTTATATATTCTCTATATAACATGTAAAATATATATTACACATTATATATATTTTAGAATTGAAATGCCTCAAAAATTTCATACAATGTGTTCATCTTATAGAGAAAAAAACCAAAGCTCAAAATGACTTAATCGAGGTCTCACCAATTATTAGCACAGCTAGTGCTAAGGGATGTATTTTCCACTTTTAGCTTACAGTTCAAAAGCACACAGGAAATATGTCTTTCTTAACCACACAAAAAGAAGTAAATGTGAGGTGACTATTATATACATATATGCATGAAACATTCATGTTCTGATCTGGGCTACACAACTAAAGAAACGTGAAGAATTTGGAAAGGATTTAGAGGAGAGTGCCAGGGCAATCAGAAAAAGAAATTAAGTTGTGAGTGAAAGCATGAAAGCAGAGAATATTCAGCTTGGAAGGGGGAAGCCAAGGGCCGGACTTGGTTCACAGAAGGAACTTAATGGTTGGGGGCCAAATTCAATGGGAAAAGCTCAATGAGCAAGGCGGGAAAACTTCAAGCAAGGGCCTCATTCCTCCCTGTAATGCTGCAAAAAGATATCAAGTCTATTTTCCCCATCACTTAGAGGGGCAATATAACGTTTTTGTTAAACAGCTGAGAATAGGCAACATAAAATTTTGATATGCACAACAAATGTTACAAATACATCTCATTGCTATTATCAGGGTCAATTAAAGTTGGAATACACAGACCTCAAAAGGACAGAGAGGCAGGGATAGAAGCCAAACCCTGGGCAGTAGTTCTATTGTTTCTCTTAAACATGTTGACAAACTGCTTACTTTTCATCGCTCTTTAACTATTTCAATTCATCCGCTCTGATCTGAATCATAATATTGTAATTGCCAATATGGAGAAAATTGTTTGGAGGGGTACCAACAGCCAGCGCACTCGGCCTCGCGGAGGAGGCAAGGGCAGATGAAATTAAGAGTATTATGGTGGTAGTTAATGAATACTCTCTTCCAGATCTTGGCCAGGGACCACAGGTACCCTGCTCCAGTCTTAGAGGATGGAGGCCCGATCCCGTCTGTCTCCAATAAAGAAAGAGGAGGGACACCAAAGCTGTGATAGCAGCATGCACAGTTTAATAAGAAAAATTTCCCAACCCTAGGGCTGGCATGGATTCATTTGTGAAAGTTTTTGCAAACATGACTATCAGCAAGAATTGTATCGTGTTGTCTGGATGTTTAAAAACTGCTTTACAGTTGGATTTCTTGATAAGAGTGATTTTTTTTTTTTTTGATAAGAGTGATTTAAAGAATTGACAGCTTCCTGCTGTTTGATTTCCTTTATTTTAGTACTTACTGCTTTTACACCAATAATGAAAATAGGCTGTATTTTGATACACTGAAAATTTTATATTAGTGTTCATATGACATAGTGTAAGTATTAAAACAAATCTCCTAGTACATATTAGCACAATCTCTCCCACTGTCTTCCTGTTGATTCTGTTAAGGCCCCAGATTCTCCACTATCACCCTCAATTCAGTCTTGATTTTCATAGTCTCAGCTCAGCTTCCCGTTCTGCTTCTAGCTGGGTCCTGGTTAAGACAAGAGGTTCCATGGTTTGTTCATAAATGATTCTCTCTTATTTTTGCTATATGAGTAAGAACAGAAAATCAGTATGACTCTCACGTCAAATATTAAACTCTAACTTTGGTTCAGCAAGGACAACCTTGTTTAAACAACATTCACCTCATTGCAGATGCAGTTTAATCTTTTATTAAACCATAGAAATGATTCAATCTTTTATAGAAAAACCAAAACCATGTTATCGCAGGAAGATTGTGACCTAGGCCAGTCAGAATAAAATATGGTCTCAAGAGATGGTAAAAATTGAGACTGGGTTAAGTATGACCTTGTGACAGACCTAGATATGCAAGGAGTATCTGAAATGTCATTAAAGCTAGAAGATTCTTTTAACAGGACTGCTCAAGCAGTGATGAAAATGTACCACATGGAAACAGTTCAGAAAGTGTTTTTTTTTTTTAAAGTGCATTAAAAAAACAAGCCGTAAAATGTAAATACAATGCTAAAGTAAACAAACATCTTCTAAACAAACAACCCCATGCAAACAAACAAGCAAAAAAAAAAAAAAAAAAAAAAAAAGAAGCATTTTAAATCATTTTATTAGGAAATTCAACTCTGAGAGCTCAATAAAAATTTATATAAAAAACTGATTTCTGCAGATGTCTGAGTAGAGATGTTGGTTTTAGTCTTTTTAATTGCTACCATGGTACAGTTTAACTCTTGGGAATTGACATAGTAACAAATTGGGTAACAAGGCCTAATGTGAGCAGAGTCACTGTCAGATCATACTATATATTTCATATTCTAAAGAGAACTACAGATACAATTAAAGTACAATTAGAGTAAATGCTGGGGAAGGTCCTGAAATGACTAAATCATGTAAGCACACAGATCCACTCAATGAGAAATTAAAAATGGTCACATTTCAGAACCTTTTACAATAAGCTATGTAAAGGAGTGACCTAAAAATGACATTGTCAGACTTATTCTTCTACATGGGCAAGGAAAAAAAAAGCGCATTTTCAGTGAAGTCTTCCCTTCTGATGTAGGAATAATCTGAAGCGTGGGTGTGACATGATACTTTTACCAGTATTCCCATTCTGCTGCTTGAGTAGTATAAATATGCTGAGGTAATAGAGAACCACAGAGCAATGCTGTTTTGAAAATTAAAACATATAAAAATAGTAGGACTTGTAGGACCATTTCTACCTAAAGAAAAGACTATCAAGTCATACAGCATTATCAAAGATCACAAACTGAAAACTGTAAGCAAATTTATCATGAAACTCTAAGGACCTTTGTTTGATTTATATTTACTTGGAGAAAAAAAATGAAATAACCATATTGCTTTGTCTACTTTTAAGATAATCAGAGTAACTCAAGTAAGTATATAAATTTACAAGTATCTTAAATGTTTCTACTGAGCACTTCATTTGTTTTCTCATTTTTAAAATTCTTTTTGTGCCACTAGTGTTAAAAAGCTATTTAAAACATCTTAATGCATAATCACTCTGCATGCTATCAGATTTAGTGGTAGTTTCAGAAATAAGCCAAATTTATATATGCAAGGCAAGCCTAATTAGTTAGGCTCACAAAAAATGTAATATCCGATTTTCAGAACCTAATGTGCTCAAGAAAGTATTTGTGCTTTTAAATTAGGAGAACAGCTCTGTATTTAATTAGGCCTCATTTGAGGACGTAATCATTTTAATTTATTTGCACAAACACAGGACACTGTGCTCCATCAGCAGACAATGTTCTTCATTAACTAAAGTAGGGACTAAAGTGCACAAGGGTAGACGATGTATTCCTACCTGTGATGCAAGATCCTAACTACACACTGCTAGATTTCATTCTTCAGTTTATAGTCGCCATTCTGAGACATACACTGGTCAATATAAAACACTTTTAAGTAAGTACTCTGCCAATCCCTAGAAATCGATAATATTTAATGTTTTATTTTACCTATTTCCCGGTTATGAGTATTCAATTATTAAAGAACAAAGAAGCTTATTGAAATTCAAGCAATAGTAATGTATTAAAATCCAAACTTCAATAATTAGGATGGTGGTAGAGTTACAAATCAATTATGTCTTCACTGGTGGTGTAAAATATTAATAGCATAGATTGTACAGAGTGGTGAGAATAGGTTTTACTTAGGCTGTTTGAAAGTAACTACTGTATTCTTGACAAGCTAATGATATGATAGGTCATTCTTATCTACTATTCATAAAAGTACAGGATCCAAACAGGATCCAATTCTTCCTTAGGGCATTCACAACAAACTTTGATATCTTGTTATTTCCATTCCTTCCCCCAAATCCTAAATACATCCTAAAAAAAAAAAAAAAAAAAAAAGGAATCTCTTGTTAACTACTGTAACTCTTTGAAAAGGTACTTATGTTTTTGCCTAACTCTAAATGTTTATAAAATATATAAAATGCCCTGTGATATATATATATATATATATATATAATATATACATACACACAATTATATATACACATTATTGTTATATGTTATATATACATATATACACACACACACGTTATTATTTATTTCTCTCACAGGGCAAGTTAAGAAAATTGTCTGAGTCATTACATCAGCTCTGCTCTATACGACAACAGGCAGATCTCCAATGTGCTCCTGAATTCCCACAATTCTCCACAACTAGGTCACAGTACCCTATAGGAGAAGATTGTAATTTCTAGAGTTCTCCTTTTGCCCAAAGCTCTAAATTCTTCCATTTATATGGAAAAAAGTGTATAACTTCAGAAAGGAAAGTCTCCTTTTTTTAAAATAGGTAATGAATACTATAAAAATAATGCATAATTTGATCTTCAGAGACAACTGTCCTTACTTAGCTTTGGAGTATATTTGAGTTGAGCAATGCCCATTAAAGCTTACAAATAAACTTGGAAAATGTCAATGCACAGTACTTAAATTCTAACTGAAATCATGTCGTTAGATACATTTTAAAAAATTCTCTTTGACTGGATGCTTAGTACTTGAGGACATAATTAGCATTTTAAGATTTATAGAATTTTGCACCATCTTTATAACTGTATCTGGAGGAAGAATGCCTCTTCCTACAAGCTTAGTTACATAGCTCTTGGAAGCACCCACTGGTAAACGTGGTAATGTAACATGGTATTAAAAGTCATAAAATATACATTTATACCATACATACAAGCAGTTATCTGTCCTTGATATACATGCATGCATGCATAAGTAACACATAACACAGTAGCTCCAGTGAGTGAACTTGCAGATCCATTCATGGTAAATTTATTATCCAGGAACAATCACTAAGTGAGCTTGAAGTTATACTGAGTGTGTCTAGTATTTAAAGGTACATGTATATGGTTTTGGTATAAAATGGGCCCTACCTAAAAGCAAGCTAGATGCTCTTCTTGTAACTTAACTCAAGAAAGAGAAACCTACTACAATGCCAGAGAATAAAGTTATTACATATAACTTTTTGAAACATAGTTTTTCAGTTTTTAAAGTATGCATAAATATGGCTACATATATTGCATTTTAAAGAGAAATTTTAGAAGGGAAATTTTGGCTATACAGGACTCACCAGGTAGCAAGCAAACTCTAGAACTAACCTTTTACATTAAATACAATTCCACTATAAAGCTGTTTTGACAGGATAACCGTTATATATAAAATGGGTTTGCATGTAATCATTTTGGAGTTCTATAAGACAAGTAACAATAGTCTCTCAATATTGATTTAAATTAAAAAGTATTATTCTTGGGGCTCGGAGAGGCAAAAAAATAAAACAATTTGATCCATTTGGGGAATCTGGCTGAAGATTAATGGTCTAAGTCTAAGCAATAGTAGGGAAATTTAATTCCCAAAGCATCCTCTACACTGATCATTGGGAAAAACTGGATATTCACAGAAGGCACTCATTATATCTACCTTAACAATATTAGTGTGTATTTATAAAATGAACTGAAAAAGACAAAACAAATACTATACACAGATTACAATAAAAAATATTCTAAAACACTTTGGTATGTTTGAAAACCCAGCCCAAAACAAATTAGTGAGAGTATTCCTCTAGGAAATTAAGTATTAATGAAGAAAAACATATTTATATGATTCCAGAGATCAGAAATCATGATCTTACAAGAAATGTGTTTTATTATCTTAACCTCCTTTTATGATTGAAAACTAACTTTTAAAAAGAACCATTGACATCAGTTTGGTGTTTGTTTTTATTTGGTCTGAAAGTCTCCTTTTTTGAAAAAGGCAACATTTTCCTTCCCATAAGGCATCTTTCTCACAACTGTAAATGAGCCTGTCCAAAAATCAGAGGCAGTTTTCTTCAGAAAAAGCCAATGCTGTATCAAAATACAAGATACAGCATTTTCTCATAGATTCTCTGGCAAGAGAACATGACATGAACCAAATAAATTTAATACAAGGAAATAATGTTGTAACTCAAAGTACATTGCTTTTCATTTAATCTCTTTTATGATTCTATACTAAATGACTTCTATTCTTCAAGCTTAGAATAAATTATGAATACAAGTTAAAACCAGAACCTAATTAAAGAAAATGCGACACCGAAAACAGCAAAAGTCAACTCAACACAGTTAAAACTGGGAAAATTTTAATTACTAAGCATCAAATGCACTTTACATTGATAACTGCAGTACTGAAACTGTGACGTTTTAAATCTATTTCTCAAAAAAGGTTAGTGATTTTCTTTTTCCTAGGAAACATGGAGATACGACTATGAACATTAATGCGTTCAGTCTAGGTCACTATGGTTTAGTTCATGCTAACCTCAACAGGTGCTCACACTTCCTGTCTACAATCAAGTAGACTAGGAACTTGTTGTCTTGTTGAATTTTAGCAAAAACTCCATGAGATAATTTAAAGGAATGTCAAATTTATGCAGGGCAAACTCATAAAACTCTACATTGGGATCGCTTTTTTGCTTCAAGTGCATCTAACTTGAGAATACAGGCAATTACAGGCAATTTTTCTTTCCCAATCCCTTGGAAAAACATTTCTGCAGTAAATCTTGTGTCTTCTTAACCAAGACTGGGTTGTTTTTAAGAAAAGATTATCAGCCCTGTGGTTAGTTTCCCACAGTTGATAAAAACCTATCAAAAACATCTTAATATAATTTGCAAGAAAAAAATCTGTTTTTCAAAGGCTGCAGAACAGGAAAGAAATAGCACTTCTTATTGGTATAAGCACAAACATTTAAAGCTAGTCATACTGCAAGTAAATCCAACAAAGTATTCAAAAGTTCTATAAAAATGAACAAAAGATGTATGTTTACTTCCACTGCGCCAATAGTCAAACGTTAGATCTGCACGGGAGTTGCACTGTAGCAGTTCGCTGGTCCAATATAAGAGTTCAAAGTCCTTTTGGCTCAATGGTGTCCACATGCCAGATCAATTCAGTTCAAAAAACGGAAATTAGGGCAAAGACTCCATATAACAAAGCACAAGGATATGCTACTAGAAGTTGCTGTCCTTCCATGGCTAATGCAGAAATAAAAATTTTGGAAGCCGAAAAACTACACCAACCAATAATTCCAGCAGTGAGAATGATTCCTACCATTCCTCTGTAACCGAAAAGGAAAAACGGAAGGGGGGGGGGGGGGGGCAGTAGATGAGATTAGATACCGTAAGAATATAATAACCCAATTCTAAAGAAAAGCACTTTAAATCCACATTGTACACATCTGAAGAAATGGTCAAGATTTTGTTTTCAAATGCTAAAATAAAGTACCTCACAGTGAATTCAATAATGCTGAATCATTCACATCCACATTCAAAAATCTCATTTATAATTACATTTTATGCCTGTCAGCACAGGAGCCAGGTTTCTCAATGTTGGCATCACTGACATTTGGGATGGATGCACTTTTGTTGTGAAGGGCTGTTCTGTACATTGTAAGGCTGGTCAGCAGAACCCCCGCCTTTAACACTTTTGCATCCCCCAAAATTACTTCCAGACCCTGCCAAATGCCTCCTGAGAGCAAAACTGCTCTGGTTAGAAAATAGTGCATTCATAGAAAATCTCTTTTGTAAAATTCAAATATAAGTGTACCAATCTCAACAAATGAAGAGTCAAGGTTTCTACACTGAAAATCTGAAGCATTTTTACGCAAAGCAGAAACACTGTGAGGCCATCATCTTGCCAAATCTCTAGTATCGAAGAGCTGCTACACGCTCTTGTCCTAAACCAAGGGTAACAAAGCCCCATCACTGGTTGTGCCAGGCACTAGCCACAAGGAGGAGCCTGAACTGTTGATAAAGAAGCTGCATGCTGGCTGTGAGCAGAGAATTTATCAGCAGGAATTTACACCTTTCCTTCTCACTTTACCTAAAACGTTATTTAACAAATTACACACTTAAAGCTGCTTACATATACATCTGAGAACATGGTAGGCTACTAACAGCCTCTTGCCATAAAAAGAATGCTTCATTTTCACTTAAAAAGCTGCCAAGTAGACAGTATGTGTTTTATTATTCATTCACTTAACATATGCCCAACATCTTTAAGCAATTAGCTATAGTCTAAAAACTGTGAGATGGAAAGTATAATTTTCACAACCTGATCTTTTCATGCAATATTTGACTTAACAATCACTACTGTTCAGTGCCAAGTAAACACAAAAGTAGTGAAATTCTTTATCACAGATAAAAGCAGAGATGGTAATAAAAAAATTTAAATTTATTCTTAGTTTCAGTATTTATCACTGAAATTAATGGAGGATAGTCCTCATTCACAACAGGCACTATCTCAAGTTTGATGAATTAGTGATTTATCCTAAACTGATCGTGAGGGAAATCCTACTACAGAGAACTGGTCAATCAACCCCCAAATAAAGATCAGTACTTACTGCAAAGAAAATATCACCGCAAAACTGGAAAGTAGGATCATGGGAAGAAGACAATATCCAAGGACACTTGCCACACAACCAAATGAAACACCTGTCATACTCATTAAGTTTAGTAAACAGAACATTCCTAGACATCCAATTGCACTGATCCCATATACGTAGCCAAACTGGATTTTGCCAGCCTATGGGTAAAGAAAAGATTATGGGTTAAAAGGGAAAAAAATAAATTATTTTTGGCTTTATTTCACCTAAAAAAGTACATGTAGAAAATATTCAATTTGTGAGCATCAAAATCTGTACACGTATCTATTCTTTAAGCAGAGTAGTAAAACAACAATTGGCTATTATACCTTTCTCAGGAAGTCTGAAGTACCTACTTTCCAATATACATATATTTGGTTTTTCATTTTCCAGGTAGTATATGAACAATTCAGCAAATAAAGACACAAAATCATGCTACAATCACCTTTAAGCAGTAGACTTCTAAAAAGAAATCTGTCTGATTTGAAGCAAATAAACTATAGACCCAAGATGGAAAATCCTGCAGAATGTTTGGATAATAGCCAATATCCCTTGAAAGCAACAAATACCACCAAAAGGAGCTAACAGAAAGGAAGTCAGGATAAGCAGGACACCAGGGTTCTATGGGGAAGGGAGGAGAAAAGAAAAATGACGAACAAGCAAGAAAAATATAATGGAAGATGTATTTTTCTTTCATTATTTTTCCAAACCATTGGTGGAGTTATACAGTCTTTTGACAAACCAAAAAACAAAACAAAACTGAATTATGCTCTTGTAAAAGACATTACTGAACAGACTTAAGACAGTAATGTGTTAGGGGCACCTGGATGGCTCAGTCACTGAAGTGTGTGACTCTCAATCTCAGATCAGGTCATGATCTCACGGTTTGTGAGATGGAGCCCCGGGCTGGGCTCTGCGCTGACAGTGCGGATCCTACTTGGGATTCTCTCTCTCCCCTATTACGTGCACTTGCATTCTCTTTCTCTCTCAAAATAAGTAAATAAACCTAAAAAAGTATTTCCAAATATATTACATTTATTATCAACGGAGAAGTGATGAATGGGTATAATTTCAAGCAATTCAATACCATTCAAAACACATGAAAGATCTGATGTATAAACAGTCTCAAAAATGGCTCTTGGCCATTAAAGAATGTTGTTTAATCTCATACTGAGAGTTTAAACTAAAATCTTACCAGTAACAATGTGGCTCCAAAGGCAAGGCAAAAAACCATGGGTCCTGCCAAATCAGTCTCATTCATGATGCTGCCATCTGCTACTTTTAATGGATGTAACACTGTTAGTGTTTTTTGCCAGATGTGGTCAAAATTGATACCTAATTCTAAAGGAAGAGAAAATAAGAAAGTCAATTAGGATTTGTTGATATATCTTTAGTTTACCAGAATCTATGTTGGAACAGGAGACAGAATGAAACACTCAGCAATATGAGACATTATTGTGGGGAGTCCTCAATACCAGTCTTCCCTGACTGTGGTGTTTACTCCACAAAAGTCTTATTTCTGCTTTGGTGATGGAAAAAGTGTTTGGATGTGACAAAACAAGACATTCTCAGCTACGACTGCGTAAAAAGGATATATGGACAGGGTTCGGAGTAAGGGGTTCTTCACCTGGGGCTTCAGCAATACCTGGAGATGCTATGAAATTGTATATAAAACTATGTTTCTATGCACAGGTGTGCATTTTTCTGAGAAGAGTATTTGTTTGATTCATAGCTTTCGTTAGACTTTCAAAGGGTATCCGACACCCCCCACCCCCCCAGCCCAAAATGTTCAGAAGTACTGCTTTATGGGTTTTGGAACAGAATTTGAAAATCACCGTATTTTTCAATGATGTTACTAGTTTTGCCAACTTCTTCCATATAGAATAATCACTACCATGCTATTTCCTTCCATTTCTTCCACTGACAGAATTGAATCAATAATGTGAAGTAAAAGTCAATGTTCACATATTGACCTAATAATCACTTTATAAAGATCTATTAAAAATCTGGTCCCTTATGGCTCAGTGTGGTTTCATACACACTCTGTTCAAAATGGGTTACTTAGTAGAAAACATTTTTTCTGTAACATTATTCTCTCAAAGGAAGGGATAACTTCTCCCAACTCTGATTTATTTTCACTAACCAGCTGGACACTACAGAGTACTCTGCAACGAATCCTACCTTCTAATAAAGGTGGCTCATCCTCAAAGTTGTTTCCATAGAATGGCTGAGGTGTTGTTGGAGTATATGCCTGAGTTGGCTGGAAAATCTGCCCGGTGTATGGCTGTTGTGGCTGCATCATGTCTGGAGGGACAAATCGGCCTTGCTGCGAATAGTCATAGCCAGCATACTGCCTGTAAATCAGAGTTCCATTTCTGAGAATTACGTCAACAGTGGATATCCCTGAGAGCGAGAGAGTCACAGTCACACAACTCCTAGGATAGCTACTTGGCCAGTTTTCGCAAATGGTGTTGAAATGATTACTAGGATCAATATGATTATCTCCAATGGTAAGTTGTCAGTGTTTTTCAGAGAATCTACTTGATGATGCCAACACTCACTTCTACAGCACTTAAGAATTTTATAAACTATGAAACTTTTAAAGATTAGGTGGTCAAAAAATGAAAACTTAGAAATCTTATCTATTTCTCCCCCTCTAGTAGTATATATAATATAAAGATAGCTGAGGAATAAAATTTATACCTAAGACTATGGATGAAAACTGAACATGATAGACTTTGTACTACAAGTTATGTAATTTCCCACTGTGGTTTGAATCTCCATTGAATGTTCAATCATTCTTTACTCTCTGTAGTATGTTATTTTTTTCCAAATGTGTAAATCTCTTTAAGAACAACCATCAATTTCAAACACAGAGTGGAAAAATTCAAGCCTCTTTCTCGAAAGCTTTCTGAATATAACAAAACATTATTAGTATTACCTTGCATTTTAATAGCACTTAAAATTTTTCAAAGTAGGTATACGCTTACTGTCTCATTTGATATGTGCTGTAGTAAAATCCCGCACTGTAGAAAAAGAGGCTTTACCATGGCTATTTTAGTGATGAGAAAAAACCAAAAAAACAACAGTGAACAGAAGGACATTGAAGCAGTATCTTTAAAAACTTGTTTTACCATGTTCTGGGGAAAAATATGACTTACCCATCAATGGGACTAATCTAAATACACAGTAAGAAATACAGAAGTAAAATAATTATTTTAAAAAGAACTGAGAAAGCTTAAAGATCCTTTAATTACCTTTTAAAATTTTATAGTTTCCTTTTGATAAATATAAGACTAATGACTGCCATGAATATTACTTGAGATTTTAAAATTGAATCTTAAATTAACTGAACATCTTGATTAAAAGCAAATCTGAAGCGCCTGGTTGGCTCACTAAGTTAAGAGTCTGACTCTTGATTTTGGCTCAGGTCATGATCTCATGGTTTGTGAGACTGAGCCCCACAACTTGCTCTGCTCTGAGAGAGCAGAGCCTGCTTGGGATTCTCTCTTCCCCTCTCTTTTTCTCTCTCTGAATAAATAAGTAAGCATTTAAAAAATAAAATAAAAGCAAATCCAAATAATGGGAAAATTTCAAATATACATAACCCTCTGGAGAGTCCAATGGGACTCTCATGATTTATTTACCACTCTAGTCCAATCCAAGCTTAAAAAAAAACGTTATTTAGTTTTCTGGCTATATAGTAATATAGAATTTGATGAAGCATTATTTTTTTAAATTTTTATTTATTTTGAGGAAGAGGGAAAGAGAGAGAGAGAGCGCACATATAAGCAGGGGAGGGACAGAGGGAGAGGGAGAAAGAGAATTCCAAGCAAGCTCTGTGCTGTCAGTGCAGAGTCCAACACAGGGCTCGAACTCACAAACTGTGAGATCATGACCTGAGCTGAAATCAAGAGTTGGATGCTTAACTGACTGAGCCACCCAGGTGTCCCAAAGCATTATTTTAACAGCAAACGATAAAAAACAAAATAAATAGTTATGAGTAAATATCCTGTAATATGGCATAAATTACTATGCACTTGTTAAAAAAAAATGAGGTACTTCTATGTGAACTAATAAGGAATGATAATCAAAAAATACTTAGTGGGCAGAAACAAAAAAGACCCAATGTTCAGAATAGTATATGCCATATGCACCCACTCTGATTGTACTTTTTAGAATACATCTGTATCTATATATTTGAATATGTGTATTTTATACACATATACATACATTACGTATAATTACATAGGCTTAAGTATAATGTAACATTTAATATAATACACATAATTATACAGGTAAAGGGACTTGGAAGCAAGGGGAAGTGGAAGACTTAATTTTCACATTAAAAACTTCTGCATCTTTAAAACTGTTGTACATTTATTATTTATCAAAATTCATTCATTCTAAAATATGTTACAGGTAACATATAGGTACGTATTAGCTACTGAAAATTTACAGAAATACAAGTCACCTAACTGAATGTTACTTTGTAAAGCACAGTTTTAAGTGTTTAATGTGCATTATATCATATTACGCCACTATAACTTTAGGAGGTTGCTTTTAACATCCTTCCCATTATAAAGATGTATAAACTAATATTTAGGTTAAAATGATTTGCCTATGGTGGTGCCAAGATTCAAAACTAGACTTTTTGACTCCGGGGACCAACTTTTAACAATGATAATAATAATCACCCCCAAATCCTAATTTATGGAGATAGCTATAATATCTTTTTTTCCCATATATGTCTTTTTCCATTTTAGTATGAAATATGTTGATTTCTACTTACTTAAACATACACACACATATCCTACAGGATTAGCAGGTTGAACTGAACTAGGGGAAGAATTCACATTTTCTGATTTAGTACAATATGCTATTATGTTGATCTCTGTTAGAATGTATCATAAATCTAAAACTGGGTTTATGAAACAGCTAGAAAAGCTCCATATGGAGGCTGATACAATCTGCATCAACAGAATGTAGTTTATTCTCTCTCTCACAGAAAGACACACACAGAGACAGACAGAGAGAGAGAGAGAATATGAATGTGTATGCAATTAAAAAAAAAAAATGGTACAGACCAGTGGTTCTCAAACTCTTTGTTCTTAGGATCCCCTTTCACTTTCAAAATTTATTACTGGGAAACCCAAATATTTTTTATTCCTGTGGGATGTATCTGTCAATATTTATCATATTAGAATTTAAAACTGAGAAATTTTTAAAATATTTAATGGGGCACTTGGGTAGCTCAGTTGGTTAAGCGTCTGACTTTGGCTCAGGTCATGATCTCATGGCTTGTGGGTTCAAGCCCCATGTCGGGGTCTGGGCTGACAGCTTGGAGCCTGAAGCCTGCTTTGGATTCTGTGTCTCCCTCTCTCTCTGCCCCTACCTTGCTTGCACTCTGTCTCTGTCTCTCTCTCAAAAATATATAAACATTAAAAAAAATTAAATATTAGTTCATTTAAAGTAACAATAAACTTTTCATATATTAGCATAAAATTTTAATGAAAGAATTTCTTTAAAAAATTACTGAGAAAAGTGGCACTGTATCATATTTTTGACAATCTTGGTCCTGTCTGGTTTAACAGAAGACAGCTAAAAATTCTTGTATCTGCTTCTGTTGTCAGTTTGTGGTAATATATTGTCTTAGTCGAAGTATCTGAAGAAAATCTAGTGAGGCAGACAAGTAGCTGGAAAATTATTTAACAACTTTTTCAGATTATCATGGATATTCTTTTCATTCTGCATCAAAATTCAAAGCAAGATGGTAGTTTTTTAAACTTAAGTTGCAACAGAGAAGATGGAACTACTAATAAACATCTTTCTTAAGTTTATTTGAGAGAGAGACAAAGAGTGTGTGCATACACACACACATGCAAGCCGAGGAGGGGCAGAGAGAGAAACCCAAGCAGGCTCCACACTGTCAGCAGGGCCCAAGGTAGGGCCTGAACTCACAAACCATGAGATCATGACCTGAGCCAAAATCAAGAGTCAGATGCCCATGGCACAAAAACAGACACATAGACCAATGGAATAGAATAGAAACCCCAGAACTAGACCCACAAACGTATGGCCAACTCATCTTTGACAAAGCAGGAAAGAACATCCAATGGAAAAAAGACAGTCTCTTTAACAAATGGTGCTGGGAGAACTGGACAGCAACATGCAGAAGGTTGAAACTAGACCACTTTCTCACACCATTCACAAAAATAAACTCAAAATGGATAAAGGACCTGAATGTGAGACAGGAAACCATCAAAACCTTAGAGGAGAAAGCAGGAAAAGACCTCTCTGACCTCAGCCGTAGCAATCTCTTACTCGGCACATCCCCAAAGGCAAGGGAATTAAAAGCAAAAGTGAATTACTGGGACCTTATGAAGATAAAAAGCTTCTGCACAGCAAAGGAAACAACCAACAAAACTAAAAGACAACCAACGGAATGGGAAAAGATATTTGCAAATGACATATCGGACAAAGGGCTAGTATCCAAAATCTACAAAGAGCTCACCAAACTCCACACCCGAAAAACAAATAACCCAGTGAAGAAATGGGCAGAAAACATGAATAGACACTTCTCTAAAGAAGACATCCGGATGGCCAACAGGCACATGAAAAGATGTTCAACGTCGCTCCTCATCAGGGAAATACAAATCAAAACCACACTCAGATATCACCTCACGCCAGTCAGAGTGGCCAAAATGAACAAATCAGGAGACTATAGACGCTGGAGAGGATGTGGAGAAGTGGGAACCCTCTTGCACTGTTGGTGGGAATGCAAATTGGTGCAGCCACTCTGGAAAGCAGTGTGGAGGTTCCTCAGAAAATTAAAAATAGACCTACCCTATGACCCAGAAATAGCACTGCTGGGAATTTATCCAAGGGATACAGGAGTACTGATGCATAGGGGCACCTGTACCCCAATGTTTATAGCAGCACTCTCAACAATAGCCAAATTCTGGAAAGAGCCTAAATGTCCATCAACTGATGAATGGATAAAGAAATTGTGGTTTATATACACAATGGAGTACTACGTGGCAATGAGAAAAAATGAAATATGGCCCTTTGTAGCAACGTGGATGGAACTGGAGAGTGTGATGCTAAGTGAAATAAGCCATACAGAGAAAGACAGATACCATATGGTTTCACTCTTATGTGGATCCTGAGAAACTTAACAGAAACCCATGGGGGAGGGGAAGGAAAAAAAAAAAAAAAAGAGGTTAGAGTGGGAGAGAGCCAAAGCATAAGAGACTGTTAAAAACTGAGAACAAACTGAGGGTTGATGGGGGGTGGGAGGGAGGGGAGGGTGGGTGATGGGTATTGAGGAGGGCAACTTTTGGGATGAGCACTGGGTGTTGTATGGAAACCAATTTGACAATAAATTTCATATATTAAAAAAAAAAAAAAAAAAAAAAGAGTCAGATGCCCAACCAACTGAACCACCCAGGTGCTCCACTGATAAACTTTTTATACTGTTTCACAGAATACAGTAATGTGCTTTGCACTTTGAACGGATCCTTTCTTTACTCATTTTTGATTCCGTAACCTTCACTGGTGATTTAGAAAATATTAGTATGAGTTATACCTATCTCCCAAATATTAACATATTTAATATAAAGACATATATATGAAGGGTAAGTATAAGAAAATCACATTTGTTAATATGACCAATGATTTAATCAGAAAAATGGTTATTACTAGGAAGCTGACAGTTATGGACAGTTTTCCCAAATCCTCATTTTTACCTGAAAACTTGAATTTAACCACTGGCTACACATACTGTCAGTTTTTTTTCTTGAAGTAAGGGGCTCAACTATTTCATCTTCAAGAAAACATGTGCCCAGTACTGAAGTCTAACCATAGTTTGTCAGATGTTCTTTCCAATAGAAATGGTTTTCAAAAAAAAGCAGCTACTTCAGCCTGCGATTCAGAATGCACAGGGTCTTTTCCCAACCACTGCTCTCCAGTACACACCAGAAGTGCTTTAGGACCTTTTCCTATTTCGTCATGCAGCACAGTGCCACTCTGTGTGCACTGAAGGGTCAGGATTTAATAACACGGTAATTTTTACTGCTTCATCAAGGGCATCCGTATATAAAAGTGGTTCCCCCTTACACCCCAGCAAGTGTGTGGCGATGAAGAATATAATGATTACTGGAACGATTTGATGCCCTTGTCTTGATTCACATTCAGGTACTAGCAATTTTATCAACCGCTGTTTTTAAAACATGAGTACAAATGTCAACACACCTAAAAAGGTATATAATGTCTTAGTACTGTTATAAAAATAGTCTTGTCCTTACAGACTCCTTGAAAGTTCTCAACAACCCTCTAGGGTCTGAAGGCCACACTTTAGAATGGTGATGTAAGACTCATAAATGTCATGTAACGAAGAGAAATAGTCCCCAAGAAAACGACTGCTTCAAAAGTGGGGTCTTCATTCCTTCTTTAAGATGCAAGAAAGACAACGCCATGGAATTTTACAGTTTTCCTTTTCTGGTAGGACCTGGTTGGGAAAAATTACTGACTTGCTCCTGCTGGTTTTAAACTAGAACACAGTATGGTAAATACGATCTGTACTGACTAAATCAACACTGTATTCCATAAAGATATTTACCAGTTAAGTCAAAAATGAAAAAATACTAGCTTTAAATACTTTAAAAATATGTAATTGGTATTTTACAGGCATATCTAACACACAATGTGGGACCTGTCCAATATGACAGTCATAAAGCTCAATAGATTAAGATCAAAGGGCCTTTCACTTGTTGCTGTTGTTGTCGTTATATGAACATATAAATGATACTTATAAACGAAACCCAATTGTGACTGCTAATACATTAAGCTTTCTGTTTTCCTAGGCTTCATCTATAAACTCCTATTTGTTAATTGCAATAGTGGGTATGCAAGTACCTGGAATAAAACTTCATTACACTGAAACAATGCTTACTGGTACACGATTTGATTGTAATGGAATTGAGAATAGTTAGCAACAGAATATGTAAACCACCTCCCTGCAGAAAACTGAAAGGAGAAGATGTTAACTGGGATGCAAAGATAAGCCACACCTTTAAGTGATGCAAACACGGACAGGGCAGGAAAGAAAGGCAGAGATAAATACCCCTAGGAGGCTGTAATCCAAATGTCACAGTTCTGTTGAATGCAAACACCATTTAGCTAAAAACAGGCCCACATACAGAGGCAGGTTTTCCAAAGCCCTGTGGCTGCACTCTGACCAATCTTGCATTGATTTTCCCTCTTGTACACTGATTAAAAAACAAAACAAAACAACAAAACACGTTTTTAAGTAAATAAAGGAATGGATATTTCTCAACATGATGTTTCCAATTCTGCTCATTGAAGGAGTCCTGGACCACCCAAACAAGGTTAATCCACCCTGGTATACTTAATGCCTGATGACATTACTTTCAAAGTTCTAAGAAGCTAAGAATATGATGTCCTAGAGATTGGTAGAATGCCTCAGCTAATGTATTTGTTTTTTTGTTTTTTTGTTTTTTTTCAGCTAATGTATTTCTACCACTAACACCAAAGCCTATTTAAAAAGCAGGGTGTTTTGTTCTGTTTTGTTCTTAAAAGTTCAGGGCTGAAAGGTTTTGAGATCCCTCTTCCGTCTGCAACTGGCAACTTGTGTGTACTGAGCACAAGGTTTTGGTAAGAAGAGTAATAAAAATGATTATCACTTGATATATAAAATCACCTGATGATTCACAACAGGCAGCTTACACTGCTAAACAGTGTCACTAAGCACTCTGAGTTAACAGTGACAAGGTCTGAAATCTGGACTCATTTAACTTCTAAACTAGCCATCACAAGATTTTAAAATTTTAACTGGTTCTGTGGACTAAATAGCCTAGGTATCCTCTAGGTCCTTCAAGCTCCTACCCATATCTTAAATGATGTAGAAATACTATTAAGAGGAAACAGCTCTTTAACAATCAACTTTTGCACTCAGGCCCACCCAAAGATTTTGCAGAAGGCACCAAACTCTAACTAGGGCAATCCCTTCACACCAAAACCAATGTCATAGATCTTTCCAGAGGAAGGAAGATTATGAAAAATCACCTTCCTGACAAGGGAATGTTGCCACAGTCAGTTTTAGGCAATACCAAACATTCAGGATACATGCTTTCACTTTAATCTTGACTAAATAAATGGTCAAAATTGACAAGTTACTTGCTATAGGGTCCTCCACTTCCTCCATAATCATAGGACTGCTGTGAATGGTCATCGATGCTGTAACTTGTCTGGTAGAAATCCGTGTTTAAGTTATCAAAGCCTGACATTGCAAATGATCTGCAAGAGAAGAAGAATGGCAAATACTGTTTATACCCAAGGTCCTACTGAATTCGTTTCGATACTAGGCAAAAAGCCTCAGAAGGCAGTAAATTATTTCTTCTGGAATTTGAGGCACCAGCATTTGGACGATAGGTCTGGGTGGCAGTTACAAAGGAAACGTCTAATCTCGAAATCACGAGCTGGGAAGACACCTCCATTACAAGGAGCCAGTATGCCCAGGCTCCTTGTCATTAAATTGTTATTACAATTGTCATTACAACTAGGGGAAGGGTCGTGGGAGAACTGGTTCCTTGGAAGTCTAAAAACAATAAAGACGATTCCTCACCTCGGGGGAAGGGCTCTGCCGCTGACAATGCGACTGCCTCTTTGCAAAATAAGGCCTGAGCCTGCCGCGACGGTGCAGACTCCTAGAAAGCCACGCTTGAGGTATAGGGGACGCGTCAAAGCAAGGACCTGAAAGGGAGCGAGGGTCTGAGCGAAAGGACCGGAACGCTGCGCCGAAAGGCGGCAACAAGCCGCGTTGCACTGGACTGCGGAGAAGCCGAACAGTGTGCCACAAGCTGAAACACTCACCAAACGGAGAAGCGGCGGCAGCGGCTCCGGCAAACCCCTAAAACCCCCAAACACCGCTTAGGACCCTGAACTGGCTCCGTTGCTACGTGTCACAAGGCCAAAAAACCGCTTCCGGGGCACGCCCGCTCGCGCAGGCGTGTTGGTAGAGTTTGCGCCTCTCTTGGGTCGGATGTCCCGGCCCTTGGGCGGGCCGGGGAAGGGGAAACCTGATGCGGAGCATGCGCAGTGTCGATTGATCAGTCTATTTGCGGGCCAACGAGAAGGGAAATACTTCCCGAAGCCTGGTTACCGACAGAGGCAGAAAGGCGCAAGCGCAGAAATTTGTTAGTTACTGTCTGGAGGAAGAATTCCTCAATAGACCGGAGACCTGGAGGAGGGTTTGCAAATACTGTTAATAAGCGGACGGAGCCGGTCTCCTGTCCACAAACCACAGAACGCCGGTCTCTGTGGACTTAGTGTAATTCAGACAGTGTTACAGAGTTTAGGTGTATTATTTAATCCTTACACCCTAATGAGATGATCACGCTATTACTCTCCTTTTGTAAGTGAGGCTGTCAAATGTTCATTTAGTAACATTGAATGCAGTGTTGCATGACATCTCACCTAGTTGTGCTGTTGGAGATACTATGATGAATGCAAGCTAAATGGTACTGCTCACCTGGGATTGGTTGGGGTGGGGTTAACACATAAATATATGTAAAATGGTTACTAATATTGTTAAATCCTCTATAATTTTTTGAAAGAGTGTAATATTCATCTGGGACGGAAAATCTGGAAAGGTACTTTGAGAAGGGAATGATCAAAAGGAGTTAAAGAAAAGTGAAAAGGGGAACAGAAGGGCATGAATATTTCAGGCAGTAAAAATAGTGTGTGCAAGGCTTAGGGTTAAGGAAAACATGGTGTGAGGAAAGGTGTAACCTTTGCACTATTAACATTTTAATCTGAATAATTCTCGTGGGGCAGAGGGGGACAGGGGATGCTGCCTTGTGTACTGTACAATGTTTGGCAACATCCCTGAACTTTATCAGCTATATGCAAATAGTACGACTCCCATCCCCACTGCCACCTTGTGACAACTAAAAATGTCTCTTGGATAACATCAGAGTTTGGAAATCACTGGTCTAAATGAACCCAGGATGATTAGACAAATGAGGAAAGCCACATAGAAGTTGAGACTGGAGCTAAAGGCCAGGATCAGGGATAGAGTGTCTTGTGGGATTCTGGTACTGGTTCTAAAAGAAAAGGGGAACCACTGAAGGTTATGAACTGAAGAGTGGCATAATTTGATTCTTTTATTTTGATTGCTCTGGCTTCTGTGTGAAATCACTTTCTGTAAGTAAAGGAATTCTAACTCCAAATGCCATGGTGTTAACCAATGAGCAGAACTGTCTTCAGAGCTTATAGCATTAAAATTTATACCACAAGCCCTTACATTATATGCTGGCCCCCAAATCCCATGGTCTTTACAAAGGAAACCAGGCCTTTTCTCTGGGACCAGTTTCCAAAGGAATAATAAAATTTCAGTAGTTAAAAGGTTTTTTTTTTTCAATATACAAACTATATTGAAACAAATAAAAACAAACAAAAAAACCTCCACACACCCTTCCAAAGGAAAGAGTTATAGGAAAAGGACAAAACTGAAAAACCAAAGAATGTACTCATGAGATGAATGGAAGCTATCCTTTAAAGTATCAGAAAATATCTGAAATAGCTCACCAAATTTTTTAATTTACCAACTTTTGTAAATAACTCTATAATTTTTTGATGTAGTTACCATCTGTACAACTCTTGGAAGGATGACCACTTAGCCTAATTGACTGAAGACAGCCATGTTGTCCCGTTTTATGGCTGTATTTTACAGCATAATTATTAATATTCTCCTTTTTTTTCTATCAAATATATCCCAGTTTGGTTGACAAATTATTTGGTTATACTCTCTAAGCTATATTATCTATGAAGCTGAGTTTCTGGTTATCCATTGTATGCAATAATTTATTATTTCATCTACTTAATGTTCTTATGGTTGAAAGAAAATTCTAGTCTCTTTTGTTTCTTCTGATATTTCTATTTCTTCCTATCCAAAGGAGAAAGTACTCTCAAATTTAAATAAAATGTAAGAATATGAGTGTTCAATATTAGCTGCTTAGGCATGAATTGTTAGATATAGATGTTATTCAAATTCTGCTTCTGTCTGTAAAAGCAATGACCATATTTACTAGATTTTCTTTCTTCTCTAACCCTTGCCCCAATTGATAAGACAAGGAAAAAAGTTAAGTTACACGATTAAATCTTCCACAATTGTTTGTTTGACTTTGAAGTATAAACCAAGATATCCTGCAGAAACCCCTTGGGGATTTTGAGAATAGCAGTCAATTTTGTGGCTAGTCAGGTAGACCTTTCTTTTTGGAAAACAATTTTTTTTTCTTTTGGTATTGCATCCCCCCCACCTCAGGATAGGTTCCAGAGAGTTATTTTAAAGGAAACTGAAGTACATGGTAAATGTGCTGACTTTTGTTAAAGTAACTGAATTGTGTTCATTAGGAGTAGAAAGCCTTAAATAGGTTAAGAGTTAATAGAACATGAAGTGGGCTTGTAAAAGCTGCCCAGTCTTCCCTGGGACTTAGCATGTCAGTTACCAAACCAGTGACAATCAATCAATAAATCAATAAATACAAAAAGAAATAATATTTTAATCATGAGTGATACCTCCTAATTTAGTTTGACAACTATGCTGGTATACACACTAACACTTTAATGGATTTCACAAACACACACAAAAAACTTCCATTTTTTTGGAATGGCCATGAAATTGTCCTTAGATTTTAGATGTGCCTTATTTCCTCCCTGTTTTTTTTTTATTTGATTGATTGATTGATTGATTGATATTTAATCCAAGGTGGTTAACGTATCATTAATAATGGTTTCAGGAGTAGAATTTAGTGACTCCTTACATATAACACCCAGTGCTAATCCCAACAAGTGCCCTCCATAATGCCCATCACCCATTTAGCCTACCCCACCACCCAACACCCCACCAGCAACTCTCAGTTTATTGTCTGTATTTAAGAGTGTCTTTTAGTTTGCCTCATTCTATGTTTTTATCTTATTTTCTTCCCTCTCTGTTTTCTAGTAAATATGTCGTGGGGAATTGTGCCAGAAAATTCTGGCTTGAAGATGGGTAGTTCCCCCTACTTTTAGCTGTATCCACAGCACCTAATGAGGTGGATATTTGGCAGCTGTGACCTTACCATGTCAAATTCTACAATGAAACCTGATAATTATGGTAAAAACTAATGTAAATACCTAAGATCTGTTTCCACTATTCCTGAATATTAATGACATAACTCCATATCCCAAATACAATAATTATATTTCCTCCAAATTATCCTTAGAAAAGGATATCCCTTATAAAAGAGTTTCTCATCAGATTCTGCTCCTGTTATTTCAATTATTTTACTTTGAACAATACATTACTCTCTTGGGAAGATAGATTTGCCTGGAACAACATGGGATGCTTTTAGACAAAATGGTCTTTAAAGGCAAAGAAATTTAACTCTAACTTAGCAATTATTCTTGGGATTTTGACTTGAAGATTCTAAGTTCCTCGTGTTGTTAAAAAAAAAAAAAAAAAGGCTTGGGGCGCCTGGGTGGCTCAGTTGGTTAAGCGGCCCACTTCGGCTCAGGTCATGATCTCACGGTCCGTGGGTTCGAGCCCCGCGTCAGGCTCTGTGCTGACAGCTCAGAGCCTGGAGCCTGTTTCAGATTCTGTGTCTCCCTCTCTCTGACCCTCCCCCATTCATGCTCTCTCTCTGTCTCAAAAATAAATAAACATTAAAAAAAATTAAAAAAAAAGGCTTTGAAAGATAATTTTTAAAACAATGCTGTAAGTATTTTTATTGTGGAGATCAGACACCCTCTTAAATAGCAAATAAAAACATTTCTAATATCAGGTGAATGGATATTGTGGTTTGGGATAAGAATTTCCGTGGAAATACCAGAAGTTCTGTATCTCAAGCAACTTAGAAGGGGAGATGAGCTACTGTATATGTGCTGCCAACGCGAGTACTAGAAGGGGAGATACTGGAAAACAACATCAGAGGGCTGGGCTCTGGTGATGGCAGAGCCCCACATGCCAAAGGTACAAGTGAAACATTTGAAAAAAATTTATAAGAACTAATGTGCCAGGCACTGCTCTAAGCCCTTCACACCTTTATACTCAATTATTTTTCCCAACAACCCAGTAAGGTAGATACCATATACTTGACATATGATGAAACTGAGAACAGAGTGGTTAAATACCTTGTCAAACGTCCTAAGGTAAGAAGTAGTAGAATTGAGATCTGATTCCAGGCTGGCTGCAGAGTCCTTGTGCTAAACCTCTAGACTGTATTGTGTTATGTAACATGAACATAAGGCAATATATCTAATGAATGTGCTACTTTACCTAATATGTAACTATATATATATATGCATATGTGTATGATATGTATATGTATATATACACTAAAATTGCAATTATTTGATAGTTGTATCTACAGCCCCAAATGTGTATATATTCAGATTGATAACAAATATTTTTTGTAATCTACTCAGTGGGCATGTGACAAATTACCTAATGTTCAAGTTTACCTTATATTAGTCATGTAATTTAATTAATAATGTATAGGGGTTAAGGATGCACGTCTGGAGCCAGACTGCCTGGGTTTACATCCTCTACCACTGACTAGCCATGAAGTTACTGAAATCTTTTGCCTTACTTTTCTCCTGTGTAAGAGCAAGATAATGATGATATTCATCTTCTGTGCTTGCTACAAGGATTGTGTGGAATAATGCATGTAAATATCAATGCCTAAATACTAAGTACTCAATGAATGTTTGGACTAATTGTCATTGCTGCATCTATACCTCTACAGAAGCAGTATGATATTGTCAGCAACCAAAATGGACTCCTAAAAACTGCAATGATTGGGTTTGAACAAACTGTTTCTGCAACCAGTCATACACATTTACTCTGATGCTTCCCTGAAGGTTCTGTATTATTTTATAATTTGTCTTTTGATCCTATGGACTGTATTAAAAATATGCTTTTGTTGGGGCATCTGGGTGGCTCAGTGAGTTAAGGTCCAACTTCAGCTCAGGTCATGAACTCGCATTGGGCTCTGTACTGACAGCTCAGAGCCTAGAGCCTGCTTTGGATTATTTGTCTCCATCTCTCTCTGCCCTTCTCTCTCTCTCTCTCTCTCTCTCTCTCTCTCTCTCAAATAAACATTAAACAAATTTTAATTAAAAAATATGCTTTTGTCATCTTCTGTCCTAGGTTTTTCCAGTGGGACTTGTCTGTGTTGTACAGTTTAGTCTCACGAATAGCTTTTGATATTACACACTATTGGTTTAAGAACCCCTCATACATTTGAGCTGTTATACTTGAAAATTTTGAACAGTGCTACCTGTATGTGATCTTCTTGGTGTGTTTCATGTTACTTCAAACTTTAAAGAAAATGTGTTCTTTCTGCTTTGCCTCCCTTCCTGTGTTCTCTTCTCACAACGCACAGAATTTGTAAGGGCGCAGTGCATAAGGTGACTTATGTTGTGGAAAATATGTTTATTTGCAAAGAAAGAAAATGGCAGTGTCCTAGCCAAGTAAACCAACTGCCATAAAACTTTTAATATATAATGGTTCTTAAAATGATAGAGGGATCAGTTTTTATTGTACTCAATAAGAGGGCAGCCTAGAAATGACTGTAAGTTTAATATATTATATTTCTTTTAGGCAATTCATTTTTTTATATTTTGCCATTAGAATTCTTCATGCTGCCCTCAGTTACAGACATTGCAAGCTACCACTGCTTTTCATTACAGAGTAACTCTTTGCAGTTATAAAGAATGTCCTATTAAACTTTATTTTATTATAAGGCAGTATTTCCAGCACAAGATATTGCTTGTCTAGGAGCTTTCAGCCAGATAAATTTAAATATAAATTTGAAACATTCTTTGGAGTACACATGCCCAAGCTACAGAATTCTAATTTTTTATTTTGATTTGATTTCATGTCAATGTCTTGATAATAACAGTGTCTTGCTGCAATAGGAAATAGGTCACCGGGCATGAGGCAGGTGGCTATGTGGGAGAGCATCCTAGCTTATAGCCCATGGGCAGCAGCACACCCTTTTCATTATGATTCTTACTTTCTTCAATTCTTTCTTAAATGTTGGAGAACATGTTTCCTGAGCAGAGAATGGTTACTGTGATGGCTACTAGGGAGAGCAGTCTACTCTACTTTAACCATAATGCTCTCTGTGCACTTAGATAAGGGTTTTGTTATTAAGACTATAGATGATAACATCAATTAAATTCTTTTCCTGACATGAGGATAATTTTATTTTAAAACAATCAGAGGCATATAGAATCAAACATAAAGTTTCTATTATAGTCTGCAAATTTAGCTTTGGAAGTCAAAGACAAACACATTTTTTGCCTTTAGATTTAAACTAAGCTATCAAAATGTTTTTGCCTCTTCCCCTGCAGTCCTAAGTTTGTAGGATCTAATGAATATCACAAATCCCCTACCGTCTGAGATAAGGCATTTTTCCTTCTGGAAGAAAGTACAAACATTTCTTAACTCTAACTAAGATTTTTGTTTTAAAAGGTGAATATCAGGGGTGCCTGAGTGGCTCAGTCAGTTAAGCATCCAACTTTGGGTCAGGTCGTGACCTCAAGGCTCGTCACTTCAAGCCCCGTGTCAGACTCTGCGCTGACAGCTCAGAGCCTGGAGCCTGCTTCGGATTCTGTGTCTCCCTCTCTCTCTCTGCCCTCCCCCTGCTCATGTTCTGTCTCCCTGTCTTTCAAAAATAAATAAACATTAATTTTTTTTAAAAACTTAATAAATAAAAGATGAACATCAAGTAAAAGAAGAGTTGATTTTAGGTTTATAAATATGATTTCTTTCCTGGACTCTCTAAAAGCTCTTCCTGTTAATTCCCAAATTGACTTCTGTACTAAATGTTGTGACATATTCCCCTTCCCACTTCCTAGAAATGAAATGCTTCAGCTTCACATTAAAATTTTGAGAGGGCCTTAGGAGTTTAGCCTGAATTCACTGAAATGTCTCTAACATGAACAAAAATAGACTGGTTTTCACAGACAAATCAGGACAGCAAGTGCCTCTGAGAGTGAGCTCTCATTTGAGTGGCTTCATATAATGAGAAATAAAAAGAATTAACACTGACAGGAATCTTAGGATCATTTGTTTCCCACGGTCTGATTTTACAAGGGAGGATCTGAGGCCAAGAGATATATCGTAAGACCTAAATGTCAAGCGCTGCCTTGACATCTCTGACCCCAAAGCCTACATTCCTCTTCTCTTACCAGATTTGCCCCCAACCCAGCGGTAAGGGCTCCAGACCTGGCTAGTTCCCACATCAGCCACACCAGCCCCACCCAACTTGGTCCTCAACCTAATTGGTTCTACCTTCTTCTACAAGCTGGTGGAATTATTAGAAGAAGCCAATAATATACCCCCATGGAAAGCAGGGATCACCCCGCCCTCTTGAAACTACAAAGTTTGTCTCCCACAGCCGCTGCCGGTTCGCTCTATTCCTGTGAGTAAATGTGATTAATAATAAGCTGCTGCACACCTCATCTGTCCAGTGTCGTGTCGTATGTTCAGCGAATCCTTCCTTCACCATCAGGCTGAATAGGTGATCAGAACAAGGGATTTGATCAATTACTAACATGGCTAGTGTCATAATCATCACTGCATCCTTTTTGTGACTTTCAGATGCTAGGTGACAAAGATGAGATGGTAAATGCGTGAGTAATTGTAACTATCTCGTTACATCAGAAGCTCTATTAAGAGAGCAGTCATGTTTATGTTTACTTTGTGTTCCAATGCTAGGACAGAATAATGCTGTGTGTGTGGCATTTATTTATTTAACAAATATTTTTGAGAATCCCCCACGTGGCAGTCACTATATGTGACAAACGGACTCTGCGTCTGCCTCTTGGTGCTTTAAGCTTGAAGGAGTCCAATATTCCCATGCTCCCTTGTAGACCGGCTGCACGCTAGTCATCTCCAGCCATCCTCTTTGAGAAATGCTCCTGCTCCTCAGTGCCTTCTGCTTGATGAAGCCATTACTGAGTTTCTCTCCAGCCAGGCTTCCATTCCTTATTTGTGAACTAGAAGGTCCAGCCCAATCAAGGGCTCTCATGTGCGGATCTGCTGCTTGGGAGAATGTTTATAGTAACCTGCTAGTGGATGTCAGTGATAATAATGCCCTTAAAGCGCAAGGCTTGATCTGTCTCCAAGACTGCGCTGTCCTGAGCATTAGTGCACATGGGATGTGACAATGAGTGATAGCATATAATGAGCCTCTTTTTTTTTTATTGTTTTCAGGGCAGGTGACTGGGTCCAAGCCAATTGGAATCTACAGAAGCACTAATCTACTCTTCTGACATTTAATTTCTTAAATTATCCTGCCATAGTCCCAAAGACAGTTATCTCCTGCTCTGGTTATCTATTGCTTGGTAAAAATAACACCTCAAAACTTTATGGCTTAAAGTGACAATAACATTAATTTTCCTCACAAATCTATTTCAGGCAGGACTCGGCAAGGATAGTTCATCTCTGTTCCACACAGCTTCAGCTGGGGGGCCTGAAGCCTGGGGATTGGAATGGTCTGAGAGCTCGCTCATTTAGAAGTCTGTTTTTTTTTTTCATGTTTATTCATTTTTGAGAGAGAGAGAGAGAGAGAGAGAGAGAGAGCATGAGCAGGGGAGAGGCAGAGAGAGAGGGGGACAGAGGATCCAAAGTGGGTTCTGCGCTGACAGCAGCAAGCCCTATGTGGGGCTCAAACTTGTGAACCGTGAGACCTGAACTGAAGTAGGACGCTTAACCTACTGAGCCACCCAGGCACCCCATACAGGTCTGACTTTTGATGGTAGTTGCAACTTGGGACCTTTAATGGAGCTCTCATCCAGAATATCTACATGTGGCCTCTCCCTATGGCATAGGCTTCCTCAGAGTTTGGTGACTGTATTCTGAGGAAAAACATCCTGAAAGATAGTCAGCCAGAAGTTGTGTGACACCACTCCACTATTCTCGGAAATCACACAGCATCATTTCTGACACATGCTATTGGCTAGAAACAAGTCTCTGAAGCTGGCCTATGTTCAATTAAAATGAATTAAAATTTTTTTAATGTTTATTTATTTGAGAGGGAGAGAGAGTGTGTGTGTGTGTGATGGGAGAGGGAGAGAGAGAGAGAGGGAGACACAGAACCCAAAGCAGTCTCCAGGCCTGTAGGCACAGGCAGGAGAGGAATAGGGAGACAGGGAGAGAGGATCCCAAGCAGGCTCTGCAATGTCAGTGCAGAGCCCAATAGGGGCTTCGATCTCACAAACAGTGAGATCATGACCTGAGACAAAATCAAGAGTCGGAGGCTTAACCGAGTCACCCAAGCACCCGAGATTTTTTCCATTTTAAAACTACCACTTTCCAATGGGAAACAAGTGGAAAAAAAATAGCATACATTTTTTTTTTGTAATCAGAAAGACTGATACTCATTAGTAACAATAAAGAAATGAAGAAGAATTCTAAATAGGTATTGGATCCTAACATCTAATAAATATAAAGGCTAAAGGACTATGTCAAGACCGAATATGTTGGTTGGTATTTTGTGGTTCTGTAGATGTGGTCTTATTATATGCATTTAGGGATGCCATTCAATTACTAGTCAAGTATTCTGCTCCTTACATGCTGTTATTCCTCAAAGAAACATGATCTCTAAATCAAGTACTTTATTCATAGAATAAACCATAGTTATTTTGATAGTTATTTGAATAACTATTCTGTAGAGCTCTTTCCTTACCTACAATAATATACATTTATTGTTTGCTTATTTTTTTCATGCTACAAAAAGGATGACTCCCTTTTTAAATATCTTTCTTAAACATTTTTGTTTAAATTCCAGCTAGTTAACATACAGTTTAACTTTAGTTTCAGGTGTACAATATAGTGATTCGACAATTCCATACATCACTTGGGGCTCATCAAGGCAATCACACTCCTTGATCCCCATCACCTATTTTACCCATCCCCCACCCACCTCCTCTCCAGTAACCATTAGTTTCTTCTCTATAGGTAAGAGTCTGTTTCTTGGTTAGCCTCTCTCTTTTTCTCTCTCTTCCCCGCGCCCCTTTGATCGTTTGTGTTGTTTCTTAAATCCACGTTTGAGTGAAATCATATGCTTTTGTTTCTAGAATTTTACATCAGTAGAATGTTTATGTCGTGCTCATTTTGCCCCCTAGTGGTTTCTTATGTCGTCGTTCATTCCACATTTACATGTAATTTTCAAATCTTTTGGAATGTTAGGAAGGAAAAGTGTCCCCCTGACCCCCTTGCCACCTGCATCTCATTGTACAGAAGAGGGTATCAGGACCCAGAAAACTTATGGGACTTGTCTGATGTCAAACATCCAGCTAGAACCAGAAATTCAATACTGTTCTCCCATCCCACTAGAAATAAGCTCTACAAGGGCAGGACAGTTTTGTTCAATAATGAACATGAACAGTGCTAGTGACTGGCAAATGGTAGGTGCTCAATAAATATTTTATGAATGATAAAAATGAGTGAATTAATGACTCAAAACTGGAAGGACTATCTATAGATCCCATGCCATATCTATCTATCTATCTATCATCTATCTATCTATCTATCTATCTATATAAAATTCCAGGTAACATACAGTTTAACTCTGGAGTCTGTCTTCTCATCCTCATAATAAATCTTTCACATAGCACTAGATACTTGATTCCATTTTACTCCACAATATTTCAACCCCTTAAACTATCTCATACTTCACTTGATTTGTCATTAGGTTTATTTTAGTATTATGATTCATTTATTTATTCGATGTTAGTGAGTACCAGCTGCATCAGGCAGCATGCTACCTACAGAGCTACCAAAAGGTTGTTAAAATTTTTTTATTTAAAAGTTTTTATTCTTAATTACAGCAAAATACACATATCATACAATGTATCATCTTAACCAATTTTTTTAGGTGTACAGTGCAATATTCACATTGTTGTGCAACCAACCTCTAGAACGTTTCACATTGCAAAACTGAAACTCCATACCCTTTGTTTTTCAATGTTTACTTATTTATTTTGAGAGAGAGAGAGAGAAAGAGAGAGAGCGGGAGAGGGGCAGAGAGAGGAGAGAGAGAATCCCAAGCAGATTCTGCACTGTCGGTGTAGAGCCAGACCAGGGCTCGATTTTACAAACTGTAAAATCATGAGATCATGACTCATGTAAAATGGAGACCATGACCTGAGCTGAAATCAAGAGCCCGATGCTCAACCAACTGAGCCACCCAGGCTCCCCATCCATACTGTTTTAACAATTCCCCATTACCCCTTCTTCCAGCCCCAGGCACCACAATTGTATTTTCTATTTCTACACACTTGAAAACTCCACATACCTCACAAACTTGGAATAATACAGTATTTGTCTTTCTGTCATTGTCTAATTTCACTTAACATAATGTCCTCAATGTTCCTCAATGTGGTACCATAGATCAGAATTTCCTTTACTGTTAAGACTGAATTATATTCCACTGGATGTGTATACTACATTTTATTTATCCTTTTATCCACTTATGGATATTTGGGTTGTTTCCACCTTTTAGCTATTGTCAATAATGCTTCTGTGAACATGGGTTTACATGTATTCTGTTCAAGACCCTGATTTCAATTATCTCGGATATATACTGAAAAGTAGAATTGCTAAGTCATATAGTAATTTTTAACTGTTTTTACTTTTAATTTTTAAGACAAATTTTTTGAGAAACAGCCATACTGTTTTCCATAGTGGATGCATTTTATATTCCCACCAACAGCATACAAGCATTCCAATTTCCCCACATCCTGGCCAATGCTTGCGGTTTTCCAGTTTTTTGATGGTAGTCATTCTAACGGGCGTGAGGTGGTATCTTATGGATTTGATTTGCATTTCCCTAATGATTAGTGATGTTGAGCATCTTTTCACATGCTTGTTGGTCATCTGCATGTCCTCTCTGGAGAAATGTCTATTCAGGAAATTGCTAAGAAGAGGCATTTTTGATTCATCAGTTTCTTCCTCTGGATACAGAAAAATGTCAGCTGGCAATATAAAACCCATTCTCCCTACTTTTTCTTTTGTACACTATGTCCCCACTTATTTAAGATCTGAATAGTAATGATAAGATAACTAAAGCTTGCATCACACCTGCACAAGTTCTGCCCCAGACATTGTTCTGAGTAACTTGCATATACATTAATTTAATCTTCAAAACATCCCTATAAGGTGGCTATTATTACCATCTGCCATTTACAGAGGATGTTGTGGAGGTACAAATAGGTAAGTGACTAGCCCAAAGTCACATGGCTAATGAGCTGTAGTGCCAGGATTTGTACCGGGTGGGACAGCTGGTTTCAGAGTCTATGCACCTAACCACAACATTATTTCTCCCCTCTGACACCACTAAATCATTTTTATATCACCTACATCTTTTTTGTGATATCTTCTTGGGCAAGTCTTCTATGGAAGTTTACATGATCTTGGATTGCAGATAATGAAAAATAAATGCAAATTGACTACACTGTAAAAAGGAATCCATTGCTCTGCTGGATGGCAAGTCCAGGGTACAGTTAGCTTCAGATATGTTTGAATGCAGTGGCCCAAGAGGTATTATAAGCCCCAATAATATCAGCAAATGTCCTCAAGTCACATCCCTTTGGCTCTGATTGGGCCCAATGCCCATTGCTGGTGAATCATGGTGGCAGGGAGTATGATAAAACCAAGTAAGTCCTATGCCCACAACTGTAACAAACGTGGCATGAATACCACCTCAATTCCAAAAACTTGCAGTGGTGGAGGGGTGGTCCCTAGGAAGTATTACTGGACACCAATTTACACTGGGGGGGGGGGGCATTGGTAGGGAGGCTGTTTTTTCTTCTTTTTGGGACAAATACACAGGCAAAATTATTGCTTTCAAAAATAGTTTGCTTATAATTGTGTAATACAAAACATTCATTTGGTGCTCACTGTATACCAAACACATCCTAAGTATTTTACATGTGTTGCCTGACTAATCCTCACTTGAACTCTGTAAGGCAAATTGTATTATTAACCCATTTTACTGATGAGAAAACCGAGGTGCATAAGTGGCTGGGTATACCTGGAAGAGAAGGTCATAACTTGCCCTCAGTGATCCAGTTTATAAGGGGTGCGGCCAAGATTCTCATCCAGGCAGACTGGCTCCAGAGCCTCTTCTCCACTTCCATAGTTATGGAGGTTTCTTGCTATGTATAGAAACTAAAGCTCGCAGGGGTGCCTGGGAGGCTCAGCCCTTTAAGTGTCTGATTCTTGATTTTGGCTCAGGTCATGGTCTCTTGTGGGTTCAAGCCCCATGTTGGCTCTTTGTTGACAGTATAGATCCCTGCTTGGGATCCTCTGTCTCTTTCTCTCTCCACTCCCCCCGCCCCCCCACCACCCCCCCCACTGACTCACTCTCTGTCAAAATAAATAAATAAACATTTAAAAAAAATACAGAAAGAAGCCAAAGCTCAGAAACTTCAAAGCCTGATATTCACTCAGGAAAGACATCAGGGACTCTCATTGGTCAACACTGCTTACACCTAACAATTTGGGCTTACACTAAGCAACCAAAATTTATAAATATATGAGGAAAACATATAAATATGTAGTCTGTGCTAGACCCTGATTTCTAAAAAACTAATTGTACCTGTTCAGAGTTGAAGGGATGTGATTGAAAATTAAAAAAAAAAAATATCTGTACTATCAGTCAAAACCAGTCATCATCATAAGCATTGATTATTTTATTTAGAAGAACTTCAGTAGCATTCTAGTTTTTCAGTTTTTTTTAATAAGCATAGCTGCAAAGTCTCTCTTTCACCTGTTAAAATAAAGCAAAAGGAGTTTTTAACCAGTTAGCTTAAGCAAGTACCCACATTTTCTCTGCAAGTCACTCCCAAGGAACAAAGCATCAAAGGCAATATACCAGAGATACATTAAAGTTCTAATATCTTGCGAACAATGATTAAGATAAAAGATTTTTGTTATATTTTCCTTTAAAATAGTCATACTTCAATGTGGTGATAAAAAAAATTGAACAAATTGGCAGTCCTCAACGAATTGGAAGGAGGCAGAGGATCATTCTAGAGACAATTTTACCACTAGGTGTGTAATAGTAGCCTTTTAGCTATTCTTGGCCTCAACTTCCTCGACTGAAAAATAAAGGAGTCAAAATTGGAATGGGGGTGTGCCAATATATCAATTCATCCAATGACTGTTTATTGAGCACCTCTTAAGTACCAGGCACTGTGCCTGATGCTGGTGAGGAGCTACAGAGATGAAAAGAATGGATGGGATTCTTATCTTGCAGAACAGTCAGTGCTATTGGGGGAGACAGACCTGATTCAAATAATCACTTATCAAATAGTCAAGACTCCTTACTTTTCAGTTCCTAAATTCCATATGCACAGAAAAATAAAAGAATAATTCATAAAACACAAATCATCGTATGTGTTTATTTGAGAGATGTGATAAATGCCATTTTATTTTTTAGACTCATTTCCTCCCCAGACTGTTAGCTATGTATATTGCAAACTACTCATGATGATTTTCCACCTGTCAATGCCATAATGCATTGTCCTGGCTCATGATTGTAATAATAGTACTATGCATATTGAATGCATAATTTCAAATGATAATTCAGTCTTCATTTTCATCTCATTCTTAGAACTTTTTTTGAGCAAGAAGAGATGGAAAAATAATACAGTCTTATTCTTAAGTCTGTGACAGCAGTTGTGATGTCACAAGTCAGGTCCATAATGAAATCTTCTGTAGAGATTTTGGTTTTATCTTTAAAAACTATCCTACATGTTCCACCTGTCTCTAATTGGGCGGAAAGTGGGAGGGGAGGAGAGTCAACCAGTAGCCTGCTTAGAATATTTTTGTCAGCAGCTATTCCACCTCGGGCTGTGATTTCATGAACAGATATTTGTGCAAGACATTGCTTCCCTAACCACCGCCTTCAGCCCCACCAGAAGTGGATGTGATTGGTTTAGTGTATAGCACTCTTCACTATGAGTCTAGTTTATGCATGCTGCTAGACTTATGCATACATTCCATATCTGGACTTGTTTTTCATTACAGTGGACAAGAAGCTCTGATCATCTGTAGTCATGATAGGTTCCTTGCTTCTTGTCGTGATAGCAAGCCTGCTTTGATGTAAAAGAGGTTTGGCAAATGTTATGTTTGATAATGAACTTGCCCAAATCTTAAGAATTCATCTGGCTTTTTCAGTCTTGTGATTCTTCTCTGCAAATTCACCTTTGGTACTTCTGAAAAGCTAGCAATATTTGCTTTGTGTCACTCTCAGACTCCCTGTTATCTAGCAGTAGGGAATCACCAAGGCCAAATTATCATCTTAGATTTTCTTTTTCCGTACGCCTTCCAGTGAGATCCATGAGAATACAAAGTTTTAATAGTCCATTTTATGGTGCACTTTAGAGTTGTACATCTAGAGGTGAGCTTTCTTGTCCTGTATTTTTTTTCTTAATCTCTGAAGGACAGTTACCTCAAAATGACCCGGCTGATGGTTAATAGAGTGGACATTTCAGCCTCTGGCACATTTGTCATTGGGCAGTATCAGTAAAGGACTGGAATAGGTGTAGGGGGTAGAGTAGGAATGGATGGGAGGGTGTGTGTAACTTGAAAACACGAGATGGGTTATGGGATACTGTCTTTCCCAATCAAATACCTCCCCCTCGGGGCGCCTGGGTGGCGCAGTCGGTTGAGCGTCCGACTTCAGCCAGGTCACGATCTCGCGGTCCGTGAGTTCGAGCCCCGCGTCAGGCTCTGGGCTGATGGCTCGGAGCCTGGAGCCTGTTTCCGATTCTGTGTCTCCCTCTTTCTCTGCCCCTCCCCCGTTCATGCTCTGTCTCTCTCTGTCCCAAAAATAAATAAAAAACGTTGAAAAAAAAACAAAAAACAAAAAAAACAAATACCTCCCCCTCACACACTCACACAAAGGTTGAGAACCAATACAAAGCGATAGCCCTCAAGAGCTAATCTTCCTGTACAGAAGTGCCAAAAGGAAAATAAAGGTCAACTACATACAACATAATTAAGTGAAAGCCCTGAGGTCTTGAACTCATTTGTGGGAATCTGATGGCAACACTAATTTGCAAGACTTTTGATGAATATGATGAGTAACAATGGTATCAAAGTATTCACTTAGACTTTTCAGACCTTCTTAATTATGTCTATAATTAAGACTATATTATACTTAAATTTATTGGAGTAGTAGTTCTGAAAATATTTAATGCATAGCTCTGAACCTATGTGGGGGACACAGACTATTTTGAAATTCGTGTGAACTCCATAATCTCTAGAAAACATGCAACAGGTACACAGAGTTTTACGTACAATTTCAGGGGATTCATGAATTTTGTGAAGTTCATATGTGGACAAGGTTAAGAATGGGATTTTTTAAAATTTATTTATTTATTTTGAAACACAGAGACAGCACAAATGGGGGGAGGGGCAGAGAGAGGGAGAGAGAGAGAGAATCCCAAGCAGCCTCTACACTGACAGCACAGAGCCAGAGGTGGGGCTCAAACCCACAAAACCGCGACATGTCGACCTGAGCCAATAACAAGAGTCGGACACTTAACCGACTGAGCCACCCAGACACCCCAAGAATGGGATGTTTAAATCAAATTTTGCTGGGTAATGGAATACAGATTTCATGTCTGACTGACTATGTTTTCAGTTGCCTGAACAATGCACATGGCCTTGAGTTTTTCCAGTGGGTAGCCAGCATCCTCTTCCCTCTTCTCTTCCATTGTAACATGGCACGGTTATCTCATTTTACTTTGCCTGGTTGTCACATTCCTCATCCTTTTCTGAGGGTTTTTAAGGTAAATTGCTATTTTATTATTTTTCTTCCTTCTCCAGAATGGTTCTAAAGAGTTTATGTGGCCCCTGTGTCAGAACTACTTATTGCATGCAGGATGAGGCTGACAAACCACAACCTGTGAAGACAGACTGGGGAAATCCACCGGAAAGAGTCTTGGGAGGGAACTGCAGATTGGTTGTGGGTAAGCAGGCGCAGAGAGAGCAATGAATTACATAAACACGAATGTCTGCATTTTGATGACTCCCCCCTCTTCCCACCCACGGTCAGGCACTTAGTCACTGTTTCCTCTGTGTCTCCTTAACTCTATTATACCTTGATTATAGCTCCTATCACTGTACTAGGATTATTTGTTTATGAGTCTGTGTCTCTTACCAGACTATGAGCAATTCCAAGACAGACTCCATGACTTATTTATCTCTGTACCCCAATCCGGTGTCTGGGTTAAGAGTGCAGGCTTTGGAGTCAGACTGTCTGCGTTCAAATCCATGCTCTGTACATATGAATAGGATGACTTAGTCAGGCTATGCAATTTATTTGAGCCTTGGTTTTTGTCTTTCTCTTTTTTTCTTTCCTTTTTCTCCCTTCCTCCCTCCCTCCCTTTCTTCCTTCCTGCCTTCCTGCCTCCTCTCCTTTCTTTCCCTCAATTTCCTTTGTACCTAAAAGTATCATACGACTAATATTTATTGGTTAACTGTGAAGAATAAATGAAATAATGCCTAGCACAGTGTCTGTCTCTACAGATATAATAATAGATATTACTATTATATCTATTATCATTACTGTTGATTGTTGCATATCATTACTTACTGTAGTTCACCTGCTGGGAAAAAAGCCTTTTAAGCTTAAACTACCAAAGAGCACACATTTCTCCCACCTCTTTCCTTGTCGCCTCTGCCCTCTTTGCTACTAATGCCCCTCCTCTGCAACATGCAATTGATATCCTCCTTGCTTTACCTTTTTACCTTGTACTTATCATCATCTGACACCTGATATGTTTATTTGATTATTGTCTAGAATGTAAACTCCATGAAGGAGGAGCTTTGGTTGGTTTCACTGCTGTCCCCACTACAGCAATGCCTGCCTGGCACATGAAATATTCTCAGCAAATATTTGTTGAATGAATCAATGGATGGATGGATGGACACACAGAGACAACAACACACATAAAGCATTCTCACTCTTGGATTTAGGTGAACCTCGCTGATTGTTGCTCCATGTTAAGCACTAAATGTGTGCATTCCTTCACTTGGCCAAATGGTCAGAGAGCAGCTTTTACCTTTATTTCTCTTTCTTCCATGATTGGGAGGGGAAAATACTTTCCAAAAGTGTTGCAAAAACTGAAGCGATTAGCACTTCCATGTCAAAGCTGTACCCTTCAGTGGAGTTGTGGAGGGAAATGGCTGAGGGGCAGGGGTCTCCTCTGAGAGGTGAGAAAGGACATGGCAGGACAAGGGTGGGCAAGCTCTCTGTGACCTTGTGGGAGTGGCTGTTGTTAAACAGCTTGTTTCTGTCATGTCTGCTCAGAGACTCTCAGTGACTGTTTGTCCTTCACAGATTTAAGTGCAAAGTCCTCAGCAGCTCTCCTCTTCTTGTTCCACAGGTACCTTCCATTCCAGCCAAACTGGATCATTCCCTGTTCTTTACCAGCTTCCATACTCCTGTTGCACACACACACACACACACACACACACACACGTTCTCTTTCAAATGGAATTTTTCCCTTCTGCAAAGTACTTTTTTTTTTTCTCCCTAGATTCTACAGTCCTTCAAGGTGCAATTACAGCCACTGTCTAGCCAGGATATTTCCTCTCATTTCTCTCCCATTTCTCCACCTTAAACTTTGGAAACAGCAGCTGAGTTCTTTCTCAGATTCCTTCAAGAATTTTTACCTTATTTGGAGGGGTGCTTGCCAGCCTTTCCCTACATAGTGCTATCACCAGAATTGTTTGCTAAATTGTCTTGAGGGATAAGACTCTTTTCTTTCCGTTTTCTACATGAACCAGACATTCACTGAACGTTTCTGAGTAAGTCTCTGGGTATATAGCTGAATATATCCATTTTACTAGCAGAAGAAAGAAAGAAAGAAAGAAAGAAAGAAAGAAAGAAAGAAAGAAAGAAAGAAAGAAGAAAGAAAGAGTGAGTCCTTAGGGCCTCTCTGATGATAACATGTTAAATATGAAGTGTTTTTCCCATATGGTCAATACAGGTGAATTTTTTTCACCATCTATTCTGTAAAAAAGCAAAACCATAATGAATATAAACACAGAGCTGAGCTTGTATTTCTTGAGCCCACAGTGAGAAGTGGTCATTTTCTCACAACCCTTGGCAGGACCCCGGGGCGGGAGACCTCATTGCTAACTTTTTTCGGGACTTGAGACTTAGCAAGTAGAAAGAAACAAGCAATTGAAACTGAGATTCACTCTGAGGGGGTGGATAAGTCAACAGGGTTACTCAGCGGAATGTTCAATTAGTTCCTCAGCACCTCAAGTCTGTGTGAGAATCTGTGATAACACTGCCCCCTTCTGTTCCTCTAGATTGTTAGTGCTGGTGACTTCTCAAGTCTGGTTTGATGGTCCTGACATGAATTTTAATTTCCAAGAAATGCTTGCTTAAGGCAGAGAGGAAGGGAACTCTTAGGTTTAAAGTGAGACACGATTTTATTCTGTCAAGTTCTCTCTTTTTATAGTTCCCTTGGCCATTAAATTTTGTTGTGGGGTTTTTGTTCCTTTGCATTATAATTGGATATTATATTTCAGGGGAACAAATGAAGTCAAGAATTGTAACAAAATTAATTCACTTATTAGTTCGTATTCTAAGGGATTACTTGATTTTTCTCTAGTTCCTAAAACTTCCCTATGTCTTCCCTTGGAAGTTAAAGCACAACCACTGGTCAATGCATGACCAATGATTCTTTTCATCTAAGACAGAGCCTCTCAGATTGAGAGCAGTTAAAGAGCTAAAAATGCTGGTTCCTCACGTACAAAAGCCAGCACCACTTCCTCTGCAGAGCACTGTTTGTGAAATGACTTACCTCAGAACTTCTGAACTGCTTTGTAACTCTTTTCTCCTTTCCTTGCAAGCCCCTTTATGTATCTCTAAAGTAGTTGAGGCCAGATAGCATAGGGCTTTGGATCTACATCCATAACATTATTCTAAAAACAATGGGGAGCCAATTAAGATATCTGAGCAAACAACTTTGCACTTTGGAAGGAGGACACTGTCAGCTTTGTGTTGAATGAACCGAGATGAAAAAAGCTTGGAAGGAAGGAGAACATTAGCAGATTCACATAATGATCCTGGCGCCGGTATCTACACAATGCAAGCAAAATCCTTCCTAGTTTTTCCTCATTTATCCTCTCTCAAACCTAGTCCAGCCACCAGGATCTATCACCTGGATCCCTGCCATGTTTTCCTAACTCATTGCTATACAACCAGTCTTGCTTCCCTATAATCCATTATCTCTCCCAGCAAGCTAAACTCAACTTTAAAAACCAAATGATTTCCCATCATACTTAGAATGAAATTCAAGCTCCTACTGTGGTACATGGGGCCCTGCCCAATTTGACCCCTGTCTGCTTCTCAGACCTGTACTCTCATTTCTGTTCACTGGCTCCTACTCTCTGGCTTCCTTGGTTCCCTGAACAAGCCAAGCTTAGTCTCACCTCAGACATATGAGCTTTTGTTCCTGTCATTCCATTAGTCTAGAGCATGCTGTTCTCAGAATTTTACATGGCTGTTTTCTTGACTCAGCTCAAGTATCACTTCCTCAAAGAGTTCCAGCGTGTAGTGCCCCATCCTTTTCTCTTTGACTCCCTACTCCCAGCCCAAGATGTTCTTTTCATATCAGCTGGTTCTATTTTATTTATTACCCATATCACAATTTGAGATTATCTTGCTCATTTGTTTACTTGTTCAAGATCTATATTCCTTGCCTAGAATGGAAGTTCTATGAGGTCAAGAATCATGTCTACCTCATTCACCTCTAGGTCCCCAATACATAGAGTTTGCTGCACCTGTTCATGGTGAATCCTCAGTAATTTCTTGTTGAACATATGAATCTGGGTAAGAAGTAAAGAAGAAAGGAAAGACGGTTGAACTGGAAGAGAAGAGATATTTAAAAGAATTAGAGACAAGATACAGTGGATAGGTTTGATTATTGGGTATCAGGAGCCAATGGAAGGAGGGGAATAGATAATGGGTTTTCACTTGGACAGTAGAGAAAGGCCAGTGATGCCATCAACTCAGAGAGAAGTTGGTGGAGTATAATGGATGGGAGCGGCCAACGGATATTTGGCTTTGGCCTTGAGTGTGAGATGCTTCTAGGTTTATGGGGGAAGCCCAGCAGGTATATATAAGTTGAAAAGAGGCCAAAGCCAAACATTTAGATTTTGGAGCCACTTGCATAGTGATGATAGTCCATGGAGACTGAATTTTGCCAACAAGGGAAAGTATGTAACTGGAAAGAAGAGAACTTTAAAAATGTGCAGATATTTGTCCAAACATCCTTGTATACAAGAAATCATGCTGGCACCAGTGACATCTAACAAACGAGGAGCAAGGGCTGGAGTTTCATGGGACTGGGGATGGAGACGCTAACAATTTGGCAGATAGAGAGAGACTGTGCCATTCAGGCAAGGAGAATGACAGCACTACCATATGGTGCCCTCTGACCTGCCCAAAATATCTCTCTGTAGGAGGCTCTGCACCCTGAAGGGATCTGTGTGACTGCTCTGCTTCCTTCCCTTCAAATCCATAAGGGGTCCAGAAAGAGAACCGGGTAAGCTTAATGATGCAGCTTCATCCTCTAATCTAGGCAATGAATAATGCAGAACAATTTGGGGCAAAACATTAAGAAAAGCTACATTTCTTGAGCACTCACGAACTAAGTACTCAATACATATTCTCTTATTTAGTCCTCGCAAAATCTCTAATAAAGAATGACAATTATTACCCATCTTACAGATGAGAAAACTGTGGCTCGAGAGGTAATGTAATTTTCCCAACTGTTAAATGATGGAGGTGGGATGCGATTCCAGAATGGCCTGATCCCAAAGCCCACACTTTTAACCACGAGGCTCTAATGCTTCCCTATGTAGGAAATAATTGTTTTTAGTGCTTAAATTTTGTTGCCATATTCCTTTGTAAGTTTCTTTCCCTTTCCGTCCCAAAGTTGTGAATATTAGGTTAATACGTCAGGCGAACTTTTTTTTATAGTAGTGAATGGTAGCCAAAATTACTCTGAGGTTGTCCTTTTGTGCTGAACAAAAGTAACTCATTCTTTTATTAGATCTCCTCTGTGTTACACAATTGCCTTAAAGAACTGCCATTGCTTACAGACAGTCTACTTTTCCAAACCCTTAGGATATCCTTAATTACAGGGCTCTTGGGGTATCTGAAATAGAAATAGTGTTTTGAATCTTCCTCCACCTCCACCCCCGAGTTTTAACTACAGGCATATCCCGTTTATTGTGGAAACCTGCTCTTGGAAATGGTCATGTTAGTTAAATTGGTGCTCTATGTGATTATTATGGCATGATAGAATGGAGATAATGCAGCTGTTGTCATACTTTGGCAATTACCCTTCTTTCTCTTCAAGTCTCCCGAAGTTGCGCTATGCCTCTGGCCTAACATCTCTTCTTTTTATCCTCAATACTGTTGTTAGCCAATCTTTCCAGGCTGCCATGAGGCTTATGCTACTCTGCAGAACGTCAGAGGATTTCTCCCAGGCAACTTGTGTCTGCTGCTCTGGGTTTCTTAGCCTATCTCCTTGGAGGCACTGGGAGCTGTTGCAGCGAGGCCTACCTGCTGCCATCCAGGATCTTCCTCAATGTCTTGTAGAATCCTTAGCACTATCACTTGCATATTTTTTGTCTGCCATCTTGAACCAGTGTCCATTGGCATGAAAGTAATGGCAGAAAGAGGGACCTGCTGGAGTAAGCACATGATTGGGAAAGGCCCCACAAATGGCTCTTAGTCCTCATTGGCTGAGAACCAAATATAAATTAGCTGTAGGTTCTAGTGCTGTAATGGGCATACATTTATATCCGCATATAAAATATTTCTGAGATCATCAGGATTCTAATGAATCAGCCCAGTTTGGGGCAGTTCTAAATGCATTCTAAATGAGCATCCCATAAATGTGTAGTAATGCAAAGTGGCACTTCCTTTAGCCCATCCATAATTTATTAATGGGCACTTTGTGCTAGGCATGATGTTCCTTAGAGTTTCAAAAAAATGGCTTCATTCTAGTTCGCTCCATGCCTCTCTCATGGAAATTCTTGCAGTTTTTTCCAACAGCAATCACCGCCTCCTCCATGCTGCAGTAATCAGCCTCCACACTGGAGTTTCAGGGTTTTCCTTTATTTTGCCCTGCTGGATTATCAGCTTGCGGAGGGTAAGACTCATGCCTGATGAATCTTCGCCTCTTCTACAATGTCTAACATAGTTCTTTGTACAAATATATATGTAAATACTTGAGTAAATGGATGAAGATAAATGACATGAAGTAGGAGAGGGATTTTCAAGGAGTTTAAAGCTTCTTTTGTTGGACTCCCTCAACCTCAGCTGTTGTTACTAACTTGGTGTCTGGGGAAGGACTCTTTGTTGGCTCTGATTAGCCAGTGGTTCTGCAGATGAACTTTTTTGAGAGGAGGGGGTTATTATTGTGAAGCTCTGAGGTTTTCAACCTAGAATTTGTTGGTCACTTTCATTGGGCAGTTTCTTTCTTTCTTTACACTTATAGGCATAAGTATCCACGGGAAAAATGGCACTATAAGGAGTGCATTTGCTTCCTCTCTTTGGTGAAAATAAGGACTCCATCACTTCTCCATCCCTGGCCCTTTTATCTAATTTTTCATCTTAATTTATTATTTTATCCAATATCCCATTTAGGGGTAATCTTAGCCTCTGTGTCCACTATGATGGCACTTCAACAACAGAGATGTATGTAACCACTTTCAAAACCTCATTTACATATATGAAAAATTCAAAGGGTTGGTCAGGACACACAAGATTGGATCCAGTTTCTATCGGATACATAAATCTTTTTTTGTGTCACTCCATTTGTTCATAGGCATTCTTTTTCCTGATGAATGGCAACCATATTTCTCAGAAAGATAGATGATATTGTCTCCATCTCAAACAATTACCTGATATCCTCTGGCAGCCATTGGAACCACACATTGCAAACCAGCCTGTCATTTCGAGAGACCCTAGGGTAATGGTGAGATGTGCTTGAGGCTCAGATCATTGTCTGTAAAGGTAACATACAATTTCTTTGGCAGAATTTCTTTGGCAGAAACTGTGCAAATCTGCATTCTACGGCAAAGAGTGATGTTTCCCAACTCGTGTTTGAATTGTGTGCCATAGCCCTTTATTTTGTGTGCCCAGTATGTGTGTCTGTATAGGTCAACTACTACTGGGTCTTTCAACTCCACACTCCACTCCACACACATTTTTGGAAGGGAAGCAGAATGACTGACACATAAAATGGCTGTATTAGAGTTGCCTGGTATCTTTTCAAGTTGTTTTTTTTTTTTTTTTTTATTTTTTTTCCCAACGTTTTTTATTTATTTTTGGGACAGAGAGAGACAGAGCATGAACGGGGGAGGGGCAGAGAGAGAGGGAGACACAGAATCGGAAACAGGCTCCAGGCTCCGAGCCATCAGCCCAGAGCCTGACGCGGGGCTCGAACTCCCGGACCGCGAGATCGTGACCTGGCTGAAGTCGGACGCTTAACCGACTGCGCCACCCAGGCGCCCCTCAAGTTGTTTTTTTAAAGTAAATCATACTTTTCTAGATCTATGCATTTGCTTTTTTTTTTTTTTTTTTATTGTTCTGGGGGAGAGTCTTATCCCAAAAGTAGTTTCTTATTTCTAAAATCTTCTAAATTCTGCAACATAAACACATAAATGTGTATTACTCATTCTTTTGGATTCATGAAGGGCTAATTCTCAAATGCTGAGATACAAACTTTTTATTTTTCATCTCTGAAATCATTCTCCCATTTGGAACCAACATTTCCAAAGTAAAGAAAATTAGACACACCACATAAGATAGGCTTTTGCTGTATCCAGCTAGAATTTCTGGATACTTTTGTTCCAGTTGGTAGTTTGTCCATTTATTCATTATTTGTGTATTCAGTCATTCACTTCATAATTCTAACAGTCCTTGGACAAATACTTATGGAGCGCTTACACTGTGTCTGGCATGGAACCAGGATTGCAATATAGTGGTAATCTGTGCTAGGAATGTGTTGTTGTTCTGTGCGATGCCAAATCCAAATATTGGGCATATATTGAAGATATTTAGTAAAAGGAGCTATATGACTGGGTAGTTAAAAGGGGGGGGGGTTGTGATCAGGCAGGTTTGGTGTGACCCGCTGTTAATAATTCAGCCTCTTGGAGCCTCTTTTAATTCTCCCTACAATGCCGGCAGTTCAAGATTGCTACAGGAGTTGAAAGAGATAATGTATGAGAAGTTGTCTGGTAGTCAAAGTCAGTTGTATTTGTTAATTTTATTAGCGTATTTGGCCACAGACACAGACATGGATATTTTAAGAAATTGGCATCAATAAAAATTTGAAACTGGAAACTTTGTCATTTCTTACTCTTCTTGTTGGGGTGTTCCTTTTAATGGCTCTTTTTTCATTCCAGTTTGACTCCACACTGAGTCTGTGCATGATCCGTTTGCAATGGTGAATTCATAAAGGCTGGTTTTTTTTGTGCAGCTAGTTTATTTCTCTGGACTTGACCAAATGAAAAGGTCCCTCCTAGCCTGGAGAACTCAGTGTGTTGTTAAATAAACCAAAATCAGCTGCCGTATTTTCCCAACCAACAGCTTGTTCCAATATGACCCTTCCGACTTCTTAACATATGATTTTCTTGGGCTAACTTGAGGATACACTCTTGCTCCTGCAATTAAATTCAACAAATACATAGAGAGCACCTTCAAAATATGATCTCCTGTGCTACTGGTTGGGGGATAGCAAGATGAATGATAAATGATCTCTGCCCCATGGATTTCTTGCAAACAACTCAAAAAGCAAGGAAAGAAGTGCTCTGGATACCAAAAGGTATTTCAGAGCATACATGAAACCCCCAGCTTTGACTTTTCAAGTCTTCTAATAAAACAATTCAATATTGTTCCTTGAACTAAGTCTTTACATTTGTTAGTTGGTCTTTGTCTTTCTGTCCTCCTGCTGTGCCCCATGGGCAGATGCCACTGGCAAGATTCATTTCAACCTGTGAGAATGACATGTTTGGATTTAGTTGTAAAAAATGCCTTCCACAAACCAAATGCTACACCAAAGTGTCTGTGCTGAATCACTGTAAAATGATGTGAGATATTTTGAATGAGCCAGCCTGTTCATTTGCTTTCCTCCATTCATCATCCTTTGAAAAATGTAGCCACTTATGAAGGCAGGAGAGTATTTTTTAAATGAACTAATTGCCCATCTCCAAGGACAAATGTGCTTAGAGTTCAGGTATCGCTTTCCTTTCTTCTGTTCCCCTGCTTGAAGGAAGAAGCAGACTTTCAGAAAATGCATTGGTCACATCACCAGCGTTAATGATTAATGTGGTATCCTTCCATCCACTCATTCACACAGACCCGTGGGGTAGGCACAGGGAGTGGAGGGAAGAGGGGCAGAGAAGGTGACTGAGCCAAACATAAATATAACCACACTGCCCATTACTTATTAAACATTTGCTATATTCCAAGCACTTCCAGCACATTATCTCTAATCCTTACATCAATCCTGTAAAGTACATATTTTTATTTCTTTTTTTTAATGTTTATTTTTGAGAGAAAGAGAGAGAGACAGAGCATGATCAGGGTAGGGGCAGAGAGAGAGTGAGACACAGAATCTGAAGCGGGATCCAGGCTCTGTGCTGTTAGCACAGAGCCCAACGTGGGGCCCGAACCCATGAACCAAGAGATCACAACCTAAGCTGAAGTTGGATGCTTAACCAACTGAATCACACAGGTGCCCCTTGATTTCTAATATATACATAAGGAGAATATCTTGGGAGAGGTACAGTAATTAGCTCATGATCCTAGAGCTGGTAGGTGCCTCTTTCAAACCTGGATCTGCCTGATCCTAACACCTGCTCTTTTCCATTGTAACCAGGATTTTCAAGCTCTATTCCCTGTAAGTTGCCACAGGGGGTTAATAAATTCCATTTATGCATGTATAAAACTATTCAGAAAAAAATAAAAGTGCATTCTAGAGACCAGTGACATATTGTTGCAATTTCTGACTGATTTTTTTAAATAACTGTTTTTGAACTTAAGACCTAAGTTCGTTCTGTTTTGACTGCTTGCACTTGCTGCGTATTTTGGAAAGATGACAGAGAAGTGGTTTGAAAAATGGGTTTCCTAGGTAGGAGATGAAAGGTTGACAGTTACTGGCCTACAAATTACTCTACTCCTTTACCAAGAGATATATTGTATAATGTAGAGCAAACATAATAAGGACTAAGCTGACAAGTGTAATAAAACATATGTAACAAGCATCATACAGCAAATAATACAGCATGGGTAAGCAGACTGTTAGGAAAAGGACTGTAGGGAGAGGCGAGAGTAGACATCTTTTGTTTTTTATAGCTGTTTCTAAAATATTGCTTGTGTATTTGCTGGCATTAATTGCTTGGCAGTTGGGCAGCTATGTTCTATTTTCCCCCTCATCTCCCACCAAGTCTGTATTCCACACTGCTGAGATCACAGTTTCAAAGTACATATGTATGGGTTGGCTTTACTCAACTCCATGGACAAATTGTGCACTCCTAACTTTGACCATGTGCCCCAGAAAAGCTTCCTAGTTTTGAAGGGAAACCTACAAGGTGGCCACACATCCACACCTACTACAGAAATATGTACCATCTTTTCTGCGTCACATGCACATATAAAAAACCTTAGACCCTGCTAATATAGTCAATAATGCCACCTTCATACTTGAATAGCAGTACTTTCTGTTCAGATCAGCATAAAAAATTTTGAAAGCCCAGGTCTTTAAAGGATCATTCCCTTGGAAGAACTGTATTCTACAGACTTCCTTTCAGAGGCATCATGGTGACATGAACTGCTTTAGCTATCATATATGTATTTTATGAGAATATAGTTCAAGAATGTTTTCAGGAGAGACCAAGAGAAATGACTTAGACTGAACGTTTGCAGTTATGTAAACCTTGTAGGTGGACCGGAGGCTTCAGTGGGTAACCGCCAAGGGTTTCCCTTTTCAACTTTAAGATTATGCTCATCTAATCCAAATTCATTCTTGCAAGGTGTTATGTTAACAAGATTGCTGTTTGCTGCTTCTTCCTCTGTTTCTTCCATAGCAAATTACTGCCTGGTATGTCTCTGAAGATTTGGTGGCTGTATTTCATCATCCCTTTGCTGTCAGTCACAGTATCCCTATAAAGGGAGATGGGTTCATTTTGTAGGCAAGGAAGCAGAAGCCACCCTGAGGTTAAGTGGTTTGTCCAAAACATATTTTAACTATATAGCACCCAAAGCTCAATAGAGCTGCAGGCATCTTTCTGCAAATAAGAAGCAGTGCTCAAGAATCTAGGACTTTTTAATCTTTGCCTTCCTTGGTATGATTTTGAGTATGAATGTGTGTTGTATGCGTTTGAGCTCAGAGATTCTCTCGAATTCAACTTTGTATCTTGAGTACCCAGCACTGTGCTGGACACAACATAGGCACTTATTAAATCCATGTGGCATGAATGAAAGGGTACCACGAATGTAAACTCGTATGGCAGAAGATAGTGGCATTTTCATTTTTAACCATTGTGGTACTATTTTCAGCTCCCCGTTTGGCCAACCCCATCTCCCCCAGCAAATCCTGAAATCCCCTCATTATTAATACACATGTGTGTAACAAACAATGATCCTTACCTACACCTGCATCGTGAGAAGAACAAAGATTTTGGAAGTAGAACTGAATTTCAATCTTTGGGCATCTTTTGTAACTTATTTATGCCTCAACTTGAGTCTAACAACAACAAATGCAGTTGCTTCTGCCACTACCAGGGGCACTACTGGTATTTAGTAAGCACACGCCTAGGGCCAGAGAGTGTGCGGGGGGTCTTACATGCATCATAGTATTTCATCTGCACAACACACCGGGGAGGTGGGTCTTCTTATCTTCATTGTACCCTGGCTCCGAGACACTGAGCCTCTTGTCCGATGTCCCACAGCCATCAGGCAGAGCTGGAAGAGGGATGATGTCTGTTGTGAGTTCTTGGTGGTTGGCACTCTGTAACCAGTAGCTATTATAATGATGGTGATAATGCAGGAGTCTTTGGGGCACGTTACACAATGAGTGCACAGCATTTCAGTATACGTTTATGAGATCATTCCCTCCCTGGTAACAAAGACAGCATAAAACTGATCTCTGCTTGAGGGGAGAAGAAACTTAAGGATGTGTTAGAAGGTAAGGATGTGGGAAGTGAACACATTATTCCAAGATTAAAATTGTCCTTTTGAGAATATACTCTTCAACATTCAGCTATGGGGGTGTGTGAAGGTAGGGAACAGGAAACAGGCTAAGACACATTTTATCAACTCCTCAATTTACCCATAGTGTATCTTGATGTGCTAGAGTCTTGAATATTACAAAGAACAGGATGAAACATTCTTTCTTACTCTTCCCCTAAGAGAAATCTGTTGCTGTGTGTTCGGTCTTTGGGCCGAGTGTGGCATCCCACAGTGTTTCAGGGGAGAGCTGCCAGAAGAGAACAATAACACTAGCTGTGTTATCTGCTGACACGGAGGACAGATATACGCTTACAGCCTAGACTTGGCTTCTTGCCTCTTGTTAAGGCACCAAGCAGCTGGGCTCACTGACAGTCTCCCTGAGACACAGGCGCTTACTCCAGCACTATTTAAATCTCTCTATATGGTGTATTGCTTTGTTTCCTTCAAGCCTGTTATCTCCTTAATCTCACTTCTCATTTGTTTGCATCCCTAGCCTAAAGGAACAAGAAAATGTATTCATCAGAAGATGCTAACCCAGGATCTGCAGACCCCAGGTGAATAGGCTTCAGGCCAATCTGGAACCAAATCCCTGACCTCTCAAAAGATGAGAGAGATACCCAAGCACTGTTGATTTCTGGAGGCTCTAGGTAGATTAAAAAGTAAATATACCTAAAGAGGGTTAACAAAACAGTCATGTATTTCTAACAGTTTAACATCATAAATTAACATTTTGAGCCCCCAAATATAAAGCAATACAACTGTGCAAAGCACAGGACACTTACAGTATTTATTAAACAATATGAATTCAGAGTGCATCTCAGGTGATGTGGTCCAATATGGGTCATGAGGTGAAGGTTATCTGGTGAATGTTTTATTTTTTCAATCCTCAGAGTGTGTCTGTGTGAGTGTGTATGTAATCTCATTTCAAAAAGAAGGTTCACTGTCAAAATTCAAGGAGTTCTGGGAATGTAAGTCTCTGCCCACATTGCTCCCTGGTTCCTCTTTTTATTCGGACCTTTCTGAGAGGCTCTGCCCCTGACATTGAATGCAAACTTTTAGTCTTGTTTATTTATTTTCTAGATTTCTTAAGATTCTCCAGCCAGTCCATTATCCAAAAGAGGTTAAGAACTACTTGTCTCAAAAATAGCCTAACCTTTGAAACCCAGACAAACGAACAAAACTCCTCAATTTTTAAAATCAGAATCCTCTTATTTAAATGGTAAGATCTTTTGGACTTGCAATTTAACTGAATATTGAAAACTCTTTAAAATGACCTGCCATTTTTTTTCCCAAATGGGTAGCCTTGAAATTCTTGTTTCCTTTATTTGCTTCCACTCTATCCCTATTCTAGAATACGTGCACTTAAAAAAAGGACACTGGTCGTACTGAATTGGCAGTGGTCTAACCCTTCCTCCCCACCCCCTACTCTACAGCTGTGTGACCTTGTGGAAGTTCTTTCCCTCTCTGGTCCTCAGATTCCATATCTCTGAGATAGTAATTCCTATTTCTCAAGTTCTTTTGAGATTTAATTTTTTTTAATGTTTATTTATTATGGAGAGACAGAGAGACAGAGCATGAGCACAGGAGGGGCAGAGAGAGGAGGAGGCACAGAATTGGAAGCAGGCTCCAGGCTCCGAGCTGTCAGTACAGAGCCCAACGCGGGGCTCAAACCCACAAACCATGAGATCACGACCTGAGCCGAAGCTGGACGCCCAACCGACTGAGCCACCCAGGCACCCCTCAAGTTCCTTTAAGCTTTAAAAGGCTATGGTTTTTCTCATTCCTGTTCCCCACTTCCTGCCCAACTGTCCCCAGAATATTTTAATACCCAATCTCCAAAGTTGTTGTTATGGTGTATTGCCTATTCTGTTAGAAATAAAATGAAGCATTTGCTTATTTTTAACTAGGACAAACCCAGTACTTAGTGAGCATAGACTCAGACTCATTTCTTTCCTTGTTCTGTTGGCAGCTAACTTTTTATTCTGTCATCATGGTGAATAGTGTGTGTCTAATAATACTTAAACCAATACAAAAACTTTAAAATAAAAAAATCTAACTTTTGGCTCAGGTTAAGTGGTCAATTACAGATCTGCACTGATAGTTTATAGACACTAGATGGCGATACAATTGCACCAAATAATAAACATTTCCTTGATTGGTCCAGCATTAAAATCCCAATGATTGAGGCCAGAACAGGTTAATACATTAGTTAAAGGAAAAAAGTCAAATATAATCAGGTGTTGGAGTGTTAGCTAACACTCTGAATGTGTTCAGTAACCTGATACTTATTGAAAGAACAGATTGTTAAACTAGAAATTAATTTATCCTGCTGTTGAGTCTATCTTTAAGCTACTTCTCAGGGCAAGAGTTGGCAATAACACATGATCCCTTAAAATGTATCTAATTCATACTTTTATCTCCATTTTTGGTTTTCATTTTTTTAAAGTAGCAATTATTTGGGATGGAGTTTGCCTCACATATATTATTCATAGATGAAATGCTATATTCTGATTAGGAGTGTAAGTCCTAAGACACTGGCATTTTAAAGGAGAAATGGCCGACTTACTGTAAGCTGTTGGCTGGGCCATTATTGACTGGCGGGATCGACTGGAAGCACTTTGTTAGTGGATTAGGTTGCCCTGGAAATGCCTTCCTGAAACTATAATGATGCACTTAAGGAAGCCCTCTGGGACCTGAGTAAAATGTCTCTTAGCCGGGAGTGTCTTCCCCTGAAGTCCTCTTGGGATGAGTTGGGAGCGGGCTGGGGACATCCGAAGAGATGCTTAGTAAAGAAACAGCCCCAGAAAAAGGTTGCAGGTAACAATTTCTATCAGGTAAGCGAAGATAATGACTTACTGATGTAAACTGTGGGCTTTCTGAGGGTATCAGTGCCTCATGCATGCTTTGGAAAGAGCATGGATAATTCCAGAGAGATTGTATTTATTTATTCATGCTGGGCATGTGGGGGGGGGGGGAGAGGGACGGAGAAGAGGGAAAAAAAGAGGGCATCTGAATGAGGACATGGTTTAATCCCCTTTGATTTTAAAGAAAAGCCACTTTGTACCTTGATTATTGGGGTTCATTTGGTGTGGTTTTTTTCTTTTAAAAAAAAAAGCTTTTAGAGGGGAAATTTGTCCTTCAGCAAAAATTCAGTGCATGTGCAGATTTGTTTGTGGATTTCCAAATGCATAATCACTTGTGTTTATGTCACCGCTGGGTTGGGGGGCTTATTTCTGGGGAATGGTGGTGGCGGTGGAGGTGTAAAGGCGGGAAGAAAAGGAAAAGCGAAGGCCCTTGCAAACTCCAGACTCGCGGACAGGACGCCCAGGGAAGTGGTTGCGCGGCGGCGCCGCGGCGCCGCGTCCCCGCGTCCCCGCCCCAAGCCTGGAGCTCGGGAGTCGCGTGCTGTGGCCAGTGCGCAGCGTCCCCGTGCAGTCCTGGCGACCTGTCACCGAGGACGACGTGACTCGGAGCTTCCTCCGCTTTCTCCAAGCCCTATTCCTTTAAGATGATGTAATAGTCATTTCCCTGGATGGTATCTTGCCTGCACTGCTGAAACAACAGCATCCGAACTGCACTGGGAACTGTGGAACCACCCAGCTCCGCCGCCAGCCGGAGAAGCCCGAGCTTGAGCCCCCCGCGGCCCCTCAGCGCTGCGGCGGCCGGGCCGAGCGGCTCGCGGCGGTTCCCAGCGCCTCCCACCTGCCTGCGAACATGGGAGTCCCTTTGCCCTTGCCTGGCAGGTGGGGTGGCTACCTGGGACCCCAGCAAGGCATATCTGTCTTTCTGTTTCTGGGCTTTCTGAAAGGCTTCTAAGTCCCAGTACCTTTTGCAACTCTTCTTTTGTTTTAAGGATTCTTTCTAAAGGTTCTCCCCCCCCTTCCCCCCCCCCCCCCACTGGAGAAGCTTTGTCTGGATATTTTTCTCTGCCTCGCTTCTTCAACCCAACCACCTCTCATCACGCTTTAACTTTTTTGTGACTTGTTTCAACTTGGGATTGGGAGTGAATACATACCTATATACATACATACAGATATACATTTATATAAATATTTATATATATATAAATATATTATTTTCTAAGAGCACATCTCTCCTGCACTTTTCATTGATACCTCTATCCTTTACCTCTTCGGGATTTGACAAGCTCCAGATGGTGGCTGTGGATTCTGACTGCTTTGCAAATGGGTATTTCTTCACAGGAGCTGGGTTTTCAGCACTAAGGTAAGTTCTGAGACTTCTTGCTTTTCCTGATCAGCAGGGAGGAAAAATCCCCTTTTAGAAGTTGAAAATCTTGTATCCCTTTTTAAGGCAGAAATACAAATAGAAAGATTTTTAATGATGATTGCTGGGGACAGAGGCATATGAATAAACATGTAGACACAAAATAGCTTGTGAGAAGCCATGATTTAGTTGAATGGCTGAAATCAGTAGTTCCAGGGCTGCTTATGTCAAATAATCTCTCCCTCCCTCCCTCCCTTCCTCCCTCCCTTATTCCCTTCCTCCCTCTCCCTCCCTCTCCTCTCTCCAGCGGTGTCTCTTTTTCTGACTCATGCTGGGTTTGAGGAAATAATTTTCTCTCTTTTCCTTCAGACGGACCTCTGAGTAACTGGGGACTTGGCCTGCCTTGCCTACTGAGCTTGGGGCAGATGCTCCACATCTGAGCTTGGGGCAGATCGGATGGAGATGAGTTGATTATATTCTATGAAGTAATAGCTCACCACCAGCCAGGGTTTAAACTACTTTTGCAGCATCACTTCACCTGTGGACTCTTCTAAATTTTGCTTGCTTGGGGAAAAAACTGGGGTAAGAGAGAAGGTCATTTTTAAGAAGTTAACATCCTTCTCCCTCTTTGACAAGTTGATGCAAAGGATAAGGCTGTGACTCCATTGGATTGCGCCTTCAAATCAAAATAGGAGAAGCAAAAGAAGACAGGGACAATGGCTTTGAGTGGAAACTGTAGTCGTTATTATCCTCGAGAACAAGGGGCTGCAGTTCCCAACTCCTTCCCTGAGGTCGTGGAGCTGAATGTTGGCGGTCAAGTTTATTTCACCCGCCATTCCACATTAATAAGCATCCCTCATTCCTTCCTGTGGAAAATGTTTTCCCCAAAGAGAGACACGGCTAACGATCTAGCCAAGGACTCCAAAGGAAGGTTTTTCATTGACAGAGATGGATTCTTGTTCCGTTATATTCTGGACTATCTCAGGGACAGGCAGGTGGTCCTGCCTGATCACTTTCCAGAAAGGGGAAGACTGAAAAGGGAAGCTGAGTATTTCCAGCTCCCAGACTTGGTCAAACTCCTGACCCCTGATGAGATCAAGCAAAGCCCGGACGAATTCTGCCATAGTGACTTTGAAGATGCCTCCCAAGGAAGCGACACGAGAATCTGCCCTCCTTCCTCAGTGCTCCCTGCAGACCGCAAGTGGGGCTTCATTACTGTGGGCTACAGGGGGTCCTGCACCATGGGCAGAGAGGGGCAGGCAGATGCCAAGTTTCGTAGAGTTCCTCGGATTTTGGTTTGTGGAAGGATTTCTTTGGCAAAAGAAGTCTTTGGAGAAACTTTGAATGAGAGCAGAGACCCTGACCGAGCCCCAGAAAGATACACCTCCAGATTTTATCTCAAATTCAAGCATCTGGAAAGGGCTTTTGATATGTTGTCAGAGTGTGGATTCCACATGGTGGCCTGTAACTCCTCAGTGACAGCATCTTTTGTCAACCAATATACAGATGACAAGATCTGGTCAAGCTACACTGAGTATGTCTTCTACCGTAAGTACAAAGGGTTCTTTCTATTTTTCATCTGTATCAATTCTCTCTACAGATGTTTGTTGTTTGCACGTTCAGTCAGTGTCTAAGGAATACTCTGGGTTTTGTTTGTCTGTTTTTGTTTTTAAACTCCTGAGGTATAGCTAGAATACTAGAGGCTATAATTTGGGTCTCATGTCTATCTAAGCAATTCTCATCTGTTTTATCAATGACATCACAGAATATTCAGAGGCCTCAGAAATCACAAGATGCAAATGATACTGGTTTAGGTGATATGGGGAATGAAAGCAGACATGTATGTCTGTTTGCCAGATATCGAGTTGTGAGGATAAGATGATGGTTAGAACTTGGCTGTTGGTCCACAGGAGACTGGCAGACTCAGAGTGAATGTGGTGGTGCTGTCCATTCTTTTATCGGAACTTTGGGATCTGTAAAGCCAGTTGCTGGAGACTTGCTTTCCTTTAGGGGCTTTGAAAACACAAATGGATTTAATACCAAATGATGTGGTCTTGCTTAGATAGATGGCAGTATAGGCTGATAAAAAGACCCCCTATCTGCCCCACCAAGTCTGAAACTTGCTTTTATAGGCTTTACAAATCTATCTGATTCTTTAGCATTTTGTACTGAGACTTGAGTTGCACTGCAGACTTCATTGTACTGAACTTTGTCTAAGATCCGTCTAAAAGGAACTAGATCTTTGAGAATTGTCAATCACAAGCAAGTATCTCCAGACAGCTGAGATGATAGAATTACTGACATCAAAGGAAATGGGAGGGGGTAAAAGGAATGGAAGCAGTTGTTCTGAAGCATTTTAAATAAGTACTTAGAGGTCAGTCCATTTGCTTAAATGATGACATAAGGTACAGATTGCTTTGTTTTATGAAATGGCATTGTTCTAAATAAACTTTAAGCCTTGATCTCTGGAGGGTGAACAGTAAATCAGTCTGTAAAGTTTAGTGCTTGATTTAACAGTTGATTTTTAACAAGGCCTGGGGGTTGGGTGAAGAGAATTCCATAAGAAATGTTTCCACTTTAAAATTCAGTTTCCTCTTATTTTAAGGTAAATCCATAAATTTGGGGGATTAAAATGTCTATTTCTTTTTTAAACATAAAAGTATGACTGAATGTCCTGGACTGATTTTTGCCTACAGTTGTGTTTATTCATGTGGAGATGGTTCTGGGAACCCTGGTTAAAGAGGCTAGTGGCAAGCTGAGTTGTTCTGTGCTGGGTTATGGCACATTTGATTTTTAGAAGTGAGGACACACGGATTGTGTGGAAAGGACAGCCTGTGGAGAAAAATGAAATCAGCTATCAGTTCAAAAACATATTGATGTGTAATAACAAGCATTATTTGGTCCAACAAACCTATCAATGGCCTTTATCTATAATCTATATCTTCCTCTATGATGGAGCTTAGTCACCAGATACCACCCCATGGGTGTTGAGATAAGACTCTAGCTTTTTAGCCTTCTATAAAGGAATCTGACATTATCCGTAATTCTATAGAACAAATATCTCTTCCTAACTTTTTGGAAAAATGCATCGTAGAAAGAGTTCAAATCTAGGTTTGTGATATTTACTTTGTTCTCCAATTTCTAATATTTGAAAACAGCATCTTAGGAAGCTTTAGGCAAGTAAATGAAAACACACCCACCATAACCATCTCAAAAAAGACCACATTAGATTTCTATCACTTGCTCATCTAAACAAAACCCAGAAATGTATTTGCCTGCTAGCTCAGTGACATTTGGGTGTTCATCAAAGACTCATCCGTCTAACACTATGTCCTCTGTAAATTGCTCTGAACAGGTTCTGCTCTGCTGATCATATAATTGCTTCCTTCTTTGTTGGGTTTCTGAGAGGTTGCTGAGGAGCAGTTTGCTCTTCATCACTAATGGACAGGCTAGCACAAGCACAATGCAACTTCATATTGCACAGCGTATATATCATATATGATATACTTCCCTTTGTATGTAACATCCAGAGCTAAGTATTAACTCTTCCTCTGTCTTAGGACCAATAAAACTGACAGCTGGCTTTCTAGGGTGCATAACAGCTTCTGTGCAGACGCTTAACCATAATTATTTAATTAGAAGCTGCCAACTGTGCCTATATAAGCATTAATTCATCAAGCTGTTGTGCTTGGGTTAATGGGCTGAAACTATGGGAGGTGCTCTAAAGCAGGAAGTTGACTATGCAAAGATGCTCTTCATCCAGCATTAGCCCTGCCCAGCCCTGCCTAGTGCTGCTTAGCCCTGCCTAGCACTGCCCAGCACGTAGCTCTGGTGTGCCCTGTGTGAGCAGAGCACTTGGAACCACCACCTGAGAGACTGAAAGGGGCAGCATGTGTCTCCAGGAGCACCTCCACATCCTTAAAAAAACCCAAAAAAATCAATCAGCCAAACAGCAAACAAAAAAAGATGCTCTTTGAGAGAAACTCAACATGCTCCTGGGTTTTAAAAAAATTGTATTGTATACACAAACTCCTTAGATCCAAAGAATTAACTCCAAACAATCAGACACTTCTAATAACCCAGGGATAATACAAAGTCATTCTTCCTGGTTCCATAACACAATAAAAAGTGAACAGTGAGAAATGAATACATTACATATGTTGGCTGACAGTCATGGGGGAGAACCCTTTCTTTCCCTGTTTGCCCTATTTTCTTACAAGTTTTCCAAGGGGAAATTGAAAGACCAAAATCTCCCTGTCAATTATTAACAGGTTAGATTCTTGTCTTATTTAATCTTAATGTAGACCTAGAATTGATGGTCAACATCAGGTAGACTGAGTGTTCAGTTAATGGAGAACTATGAACAATTAAAGTCAATAGGTGTTTGTATGTGTTGAAGAGGGTGGTAAGAAATGTGTTTGTCTACATTGCTTACACACCAAAATATGATACGTGAGATGCTATGGATTATGATTCATTTATCCCCAACTAGGAAAGTATGATTGATGTAAGAGCACAGAAAAGAAATGTCTAGCTAGGATTCCCTCACAAAGCATTATAGATATGTCCTTTGTTTTAAAACAGTGATAAGGTAGCTTTCCTTCTCTCCCACCCCACTAGGTAAATAATTACCTCTCTTTTCTCTTCAAGAATTACATAGAAGGCAATAACACAGAGAATGCCTTTTTGACTCACCTGTAAATGTAATGGGAGCTCAGTAATTTGGAAAAGAAAAGTCCTGATTTTGAACCAGAGATTCAGGAGCTCTTCACACCACTTAGAAATGAAATCACAGGTGCAGAAAAATAAATGAACCTTTTAGTTAGGCCATCTTCCAATGCCCAAGAGTCAGAAGATTGTTGTCGGTTGGAGAGAACTATAAACAATTTTTAAAATCCTACTCATGAGTGAGTTCCTTCAGATAAATGCCTGAAACACTCAAATTCAAAGGAATTTGCCTCTAATAAAACTGATAACATGACAAGTAGGGAGTTTAATTCATAGGATGCTACTTCAAAAACGTTCACTCTGAGGTCTGTGAATTATAGTAGAGACATCAACTCATCACCTTTTCAATAAATTGCTGCTTGTCAGTGTGTTTTAATCTTTCATCTCTTTACTTTTTTTCCTTAAATTTAAAGGGTCGTTTCCACAAAACTCTCTAAATGGCTTTATGTACTGTTAATCTTAAAAATGAAGCTGGCAGTTATTTTACCAGCAACAATGGGTTTATTCAGGAATAACAGAGAATTGCAATTCAGGACAAGCAAGCTATGGCAAAACCATAGGCAAACTCAAGAACAAAGAAGAAAAATTATCTTTTATAGAAGAGAGGGGTGGGGGTGGGCATTTGAGAAGGGCCGTTACAAACAAAAAACCCATTGGAGTAAACTAGGGGTTCTCAGTATAATGGCTTGTCATTGGCTAATTTGTGACAATCTCTTATTGGCTGGGGCTTTTGCCAGGGAGAGTAGAAAACGTTTCTTTCCTCTGCAGGATAGTAAAACAGTATGGACTTGCAAGGTCCATCTCTTCCTGTTGGGTCTGCAATTGATGACAAGTGTTTAGGTGTGAGAGCTTTCCATTCTGGGATCTGGATTCCACTTTAAATGAGCTTTCCTTTTGTAAAATTTTCACAGCACATAGAACTTTAGGGCTGTTGACTGAGACGGGGTATTGGAGAAAAGTCAATCAGAAAGTGATTACTCAGAATTCAACTGTATGACCTTGTATTGGGAAGACATATGTGGTTGTGGCCACCGTGAATAATTTACCCAACATTGACTTTGGAAAGCTTCAGTAAGAGGGTTTATTCTTAACAGGTAGCAATGCATCTATCCTGAAATTATTCTAGCTCTTTTTCTACTGGTTACTCAAAAGATACCAATGATAACTTTTGTTCTATTGCCCAGAGAGATATGATGTTGTCACGTTCAAAACGAAGTGACAGAGCAATGTAGTCAAAACTGTGAAGGATTGGTCTTTACTACCACCTACCTCTCCTCTTTCTGTGTTGTTTCACTGTCTTCTCCAGCTTAGATACTCTCTTTTGGTCCTGTTTTAGTCATTCCTGCTTTCAAGTTATTTCTCTCCATTGTCAGTAAAAATTCTCTTCTGCCATGTATTTAGAATACTTCTAGGGTAAGGTGTTACTTTTCTCAGGGGTTTTGGTACACAAGAAACCCTTTGATAGTTGTAGATCAGGTGACTTTGCATCTTGAAGAGAGTGCTCTTAAGGCATGAGGCTTTTTAATGTATAACTTAAAAATATAGCACAATTTAAATATAAGGCTTTATCATGAAGTCAAAGTTGACCCATGTGTGGGCAGATATGGAATGGTAATAGTGATGGCAAAGGGTAGGTGTATGGATGTAATTTTTAAAAATCTCTTTAAGGTGCTGTGCTCTGAGCATTGGTTTCAATATAACAGTGATATAAGCATGCTAGTAAAATATTTTCTTACACTATTTTCACTTTCATGCCAAACAAGATATGTCACTTGAGCCCAGCCCCTTGTGCAAATTCAGGTACCTTCTTCCTAGGTCTGTAGCATCACTGAATGAATTTGGCAGCAAAAGAAGTGTCGGTATGTGGGCAGAATGGGGAGGTCTCTGAGACTGCCCTTAAGTAGTGTCTCAACATGTTAAAAAATATGTATATATTATATGTATATTTATAAATATTATATTTATTTTATATATTTATATATAAATATAATATTTATAAATAGATAAATATTTATTATATATATTTATAAATATTATTTTATATATATATATATATATATATATATATGTAAATGGAAAGAGAAGACCAAATATGTTCCTGACAGCCTAATGAGGTTAACATTGTATCAAAGAAATTAGAAATGGAAATAGCTGAGAATGTGCCATTTGGAACACCTCCAACATGAATAATGGAGAGAGTATGCATCCAATATACAGAAGAAAGTTCTTCAGAAATGGACACATGGACGCTCAGTTTCTGCATCATAACTATTGTTCTTGTTCTTTGTTCTTGGCTATGGCTTTCCTCAAATGCTGTATTTCTTGGCAAGTCAGTTAAAAAAACTTCACGCAGAAATTTTCAGATGCATCCAAATGTAGACACCAAGTTCCAATAATTACAATTAACATTACAAGAGCAATCTTGTATTATAGATATTCATACCTACTTTCCCTTCTGTCTGCACTGCGTTATTTTGTTTTTTTGTTTTTTTGTTTTTTTTTTTTAATTTTTTTTTTAATTTTTTTATTTTTTATTTTTTAATATATGAAATTTACTGTCAAATTGGTTTCCATACAACACCCAGTGCTCATCCCAAAAGGTGCCCTCCTCAATACCCATCACCCACCCTGCCCTCCCTCCCACCCTGCCCTCCCTCCCACCCCCCATCAACCCTCAATTTGTTCTCAGTTTTTAACAGTCTCTTATGCTTTGACTCTCTCCCACTCTAACCTCTTTTTTTTTTTTTCCTTCCCCTCCCCCATGGGTTTCTGTTATGTTTCTCAGGATCCACATAAGAGTGAAACCATATGGTATCTGTCTTTCTCTGTATGGCTTATTTCACTTAGCATCACACTCTCCAGTTCCATCCATGTTGCTACAAAAGGCCATATTTCATTTTTTCTCATTGCCACGTAGTATTCCATTGTGTATATAAACCACAATTTCTTTATCCATTCATCAGTTGATGGACATTTAGGCTCTTTCCATAATTTGGCTATTGTTGAGAGTGCCGCTATAAACATTGGGGTACAGGTGCCCCTATGCATCAGTACTCCTGTATCCCTTGGATAAATTCCTAGCAGTGCTATTGCTGGGTCATAGGGTAGGTCTATTTTTAATTTTCTGAGGAACCTCCACACTGCTTTCCAGAGCGGCTGCACCAATTTGCATTCCCACCAACAGTGCAAGAGGGTTCCTGTTTCTCCACATCCTCTCCAGCATCTATAGTCTCCTGATTTCTTCATTTTGGCCACTCTGACTGGCGTGAGGTGGTATCTGAGTGTGGTTTTGATTTGTATTTCCCTGATAAGGAGCGACGTTGAACATCTTTTCATGTGCCTGTTGGCCATCCGGATGTCTTCTTTAGAGAAGTGTCTATTCATGTTTTCTGCCCATTTCTTCACTGGGTTATTTGTTTTTCGGGTGTGGAGTTTGATGAGCTCTTTATAGATTTTGGATACTAGCCCTTTGTCCCATGTGTCATTTGCAAATATCTTTTCCCATTCCGTTGGTTGCCTTTTAGTTTTGTTGGTTGTTTCCTTTGCTGTACAGAAGCTTTTTATCTTCATAAGGTCCCAGTAATTCACTTTTGCTTTTAATTCCCTTGCCTTTGGGGATGTGCCGAGTAAGAGATTGCTACGGCTGAGGTCAGAGAGGTCTTTTCCTGCTTTCTCCTCTAAGGTTTTGATGGTTTCCTGTCTCACATTCAGGTCCTTTATCCATTTTGAGTTTATTTTTGTGAATGGTGTGAGAAAGTGGTCTAGTTTCAACCTTCTGCATGTTGCTGTCCAGTTCTCCCAGCACCATTTGTTAAAGAGACTGTCTTTTTTCCATTGGATGTTCTTTCCTGCTTTGTCAAAGATGAGTTGGCCATACGTTTGTGGGTCTAGTTCTGGGGTTTCTATTCTATTCCATTGGTCTATGTGTCTGTTTTTATGCCAATACCATGCTGACTTGATGATGACAGCTTTGTAGTAGAGGCTAAAGTCTGGGATTGTGATGCCTCCTGCTTTGGTCTTCTTCTTCAAAATTACTTTGGCTATTCGGGGCCTTTTGTGGTTCCATATGAATTTTAGGATTGCTTGTTCTAGTTTCGAGAAGAATGCTGGTGCAATTTTGATTGGGATTGCATTGAATGTGTAGATAGCTTTGGGTAGTATTGACATTTTGACAATATTTATTCTTCCAATCCATGAGCAGGGAATGTCTTTCCATTTCTTTATATCTTCTTCAATTACCTGCATAAGCTTTCTATAGTTTTCAGCATACAGATCTTTTACATCTTTGGTTAGATTTATTCCTAGGTATTTTATGCTTCTTGGTGCAATTGTGAATGGGATCAGTTTCTTCATTTGTCTTTCTGTTGCTTCATTGTTAGTGTATAAGAATGCAACTGATTTCTGCACATTGATTTTGTATCCTGCAACTTTGCTGAATTCATGTATCAGTTCTAGCAGACTTTTGGTGGAGTCTATCGGATTTTCCATGTATAATATCATGTCATCTGCAAAAAGCGAAAGCTTGACTTCATCTTTGCCAATTTGGATGCCTTTGATTTCCTTTTGTTGTCTGATTGCTGATGCTAGAACTTCCAGCACTATATTAAACAACAGCGGTGACAGTGGGCATCCCTGTCGTGTTCCTGATCTCAGGGAAAAAGCTCTCAGTTTTTCCCCGTTGAGGATGATGTTAGCTGTGGGCTTTTCATAAATGGCCTTTATGATCTTTAAGTATGTTCCTTCTATCCCGACTTTCTCAAGGGTTTTTATTAAGAAAGGGTGCTGGATTTTGTCAAAGGCCTTTTCTGCATCGATTGACAGGATCATATGGTTCTTCTCTTTTTTTTTGTTAATGTGATGTATCACGTTGATCGATTTGCGAATGTTGAACCAGCCCTGCATCCCAGGAATGAATCCCACTTGATCATGGTGAATAATTCTTTTTATATGCTGTTGAATTCGATTTGCTAGTATCTTATTAAGAATTTTTGCATCCATATTCATCAGGGATATTGGCCTGTAGTTCTCTTTTTTTACTGGGTCTCTGTCTGGTTTAGGAATCAAAGTAATACTGGCTTCATAGAATGAGTCTGGAAGTTTTCCTTCCCTTTCTATTTCTTGGAATAGCTTGAGAAGGATAGGTATTATCTCTGCTTTAAATGTCTGGTAGAACTCCCCTGGGAAGCCATCTGGTCCTGGACTCTTATTTGTTGGGAGATTTTTGATAACCGATTCAATTTCTTCGCTGGTGATGGGTCTGTTCAAGCTTTCTATTTCCTCCTGATTGAGTTTTGGAAGAGTGTGGGTGTTTAGGAATTTGTCCATTTCTTCCAGGTTGTCCAATTTGCTGGCATATAATTTTTCATAGTATTCCCTGATAATTGTTTGTATCTCTGAGGGATTGGTTGTAATCATTCCATTTTCATTCATGATTTTATCTATTGGGGTCATCTCCCTTTTCTTTTTGAGAAGCCTGGCTAGAGGTTTGTCAATTTTGTTTATTTTTTCAAAAAACCAACTCTTGGTTTCGTTGATCTGCTCTACAGTTTTTTTAGATTCTATATTGTTTATTTCTGCTCTGATCTTTATTATTTCTCTTCTTCTGCTGGGTTTAGGCTGCCTTTGCTGTTCTGCTTCTATTTCCTTTAGGTGTGCTGTTAGATTTTGTATTTGGGATTTTTCTTGTTTCTTGAGATAGGCCTGGATTGCAATGTATTTTCCTCTCAGGACTGCCTTCGCTGCATCCCAAAGCGTTTGGATTGTTGTATTTTCATTTTCGTTTGTTTCCATGTATATTTTAATTTCTTCTCTAATTGCCTGGTTGACCCACTCATTCGTTAGTAGGGTGTTCTTTAACCTCCATGCTTTTGGAGGTTTTCCAGACTTTTTCCTGTGGTTGATTTCAAGCTTCATAGCATTGTGGTCTGAAAGTATGCATGGTATAATTTCAATTCTTGTAAACTTATGAAGGGCTGTTTTGTGACCCAGTATATGATCTATCTTGGAGAATGTTCCATGTGCACTCGAGAAGAAAGTATATTCTGTTGCTTTGGGATGCAGAGTTCTAAATATATCTGTCAAGTCCATCTGATCCAATGTATCATTCAGGGCCCTTGTTTCTTTATTGACTGTGTGTCTAGATGATCTATCCATTTCTGTAAGTGGGGTGTTAAAGTCCCCTGCAATGACCACATTCTTATCAATAAGGTTGCTTATGTTTATGAGTAATTGTTTCATATATCTGGGGGCTCGGGTATTTGGCGCATAGACATTTATAATAGTTAGCTCTTCCTGGTGGATAGACCCTGTGATTATTATATAATGCCCTTCTTCATCTCTTGTTACAGCCTTTAATTTAAAGTCTAGTTTGTCTGATATAAGTATGGCTACTCCAGCTTTCTTTTGGCTTCCAGGAGCATGATAAATAGTTCTCCATCCCCTCACTCTCAATCTAAAGGTGTCCTCCGATCTAAAATGAGTCTCTTGTAGACAGCAAATAGATGGGTCTTGTTTTTTTATCCATTCTGATACCCTATGTCTTTTAGTTGGCGCATTTAATCCATTTACATTCAGTGTTATTATAGAAAGATATGGGTTTAGAGTCATTGTGATGTCTGTATGTTTTATGCTTGTAGTGATGTCTCTGGTACTTTGTCTCACAGGATCCCCCTTAGGATCTCTTGTAGGGCTGGTTTCGTGGTGACAAATTCCTTCAGTTTTTGTTTGTTTGGGAAGACCTTTATCTCTCCTTCTATTCTAAATGACAGACTTGCTGGATAAAGGATTCTCGGCTGCATATTTTTTCTGTTTAGCACACTGTAGATATCGTGCCAAGCCTTTCTGGCCTGCCAAGTTTCAAAGGAGAAATCAGTCACGAGTCTTATAGGTCTCCCTTTATAAGTGAGGGCACGTTTATCCCTTGCTGCTTTCAGAATTTTCTCTTTATCCTTGTATTTTGCCAGTTTCACTATGATATGTCGTGCAGAAGATCGATTCAAGTTACGTCTGAAGGGAGTTCTCTGTGCCTCTTGGATTTCAATGCCTTTTTCCTTCCCCAGTTCAGGGAAGTTCTCAGCTATAATCTGTTCAAGTACCCCTTCAGCACCTTTCCCTCTCTCTTCCTCCTCTGGGATACCAATTATGCGTATATTATTTTTTTTTAGTGTATCACTTAGTTCTCTAATTTTCCCCTCATACTCCTGGATTTTTTTATCTCTCTTTCTTTCAGCTTCCTCTTTCTCCATAACTTTATCTTCTAGTTCACCTATTCTCTCCTCTGCCTCTTCAAGCCGAGCCATCGTGGATTCCATTTTGTTTTGCATTTCGTTTAAAGCGTTTTTCAACTCCTCGTGACTGTTCCTTAATCCCTCGATCTTTGTGGCAAGAGATTCTCTGCTGTCCTGTATACTGTTTTCAAGCCCAGAGATTAATTTTATGACTATTATTCTAAATTCACTTTCTGTTATATTATTTAAATCCTTTTTGATCAGTTCATTAGCTGTTGTTATTTCCTGGAGATTCTTCTGAGGGGAATTCTTGCGTTTGGTCATTTTGGAGAGTCCCTGGCGTGGTGAGGACCTGCAGTGCACTTCCCCTGTGCTGTGGTGTATAACTGGAGTTAGTGGGCGGGGCCGCAGTCCGACCCGATGTCTGCCCCCAGCCCACTGCTGGGGCCACAGTCAGACTGGTGTGTGCCTTCTCTTCCCCTCTCCTAGGGGTGGGATTCACTGTGGGGTGGCGTGTCCCGTCTGGGCTACTTGCACACTGCCAGGCTTGTGTTGCTGGGGATCTGGCGTATTAGCTGGGGTGGGTAGGCAAGGTGCACGGGGGGTGGAGGGGCAGGCTTAGCTCGCTTCTCCTTAGGTGATCCACTCCAGGAGGAGCCCTGTGGCAGCGGGAGGGAGTCAGATCCGCTGCCGGAGGTTTGGCTCCGCAGAAGCACAGAGTTGGGTGTTTGCGCGGAGCGAGCAAGTTCCCTGGCAGGAACTGGTTCCCTTTGGGATTTTGGCTGGGGGATGGGCGGGGGAGATGGCGCTGGCGCCTTTGTTCCCTGCCAAGCTGAGCTCTGCCGTCCGGGGGCTCAGCAGCTCTCCCTCCCTTTGTCCTCCAGCCTTCCCGCTTTCCGAGCAGAGCTGTTAACTTATGACCTCCCAGACGCTAAGTCGCGCTTGCTGTCGGAACACAGTCTGTCCGGCCCCTCCGCTTTTGCCAGCCAGACTCGGGGGCTCTGCTTGGCCGGCGAGCCGCCCCTCCGCCCCGGCTCCCTCCCGCCAGTCCGTGGAGCGCACACCGCCTCGCCGCCCTTCCTACCCTCTTCCGTGGGCCTCTAGTCTGCGCTTGACTCCGGAGACTCCGTTCTGCTAATCCTCTGGCGGTTTTCTGGGTTCTTTAGGCAGGTGTAGGTGGAATCTAAGTGATCGGCAGGACGCGTTGTGAGCCCTGCGTCCTCCTACGCCGCCATCTTCCGGAACCTCTCTTGACTTGAATCCATATTGTCTCTCTCTCTGTCAACCCTCCACTCCTCTCCTTCTTGTCTAATGCTGAATATGAGGATTTCTAAAACTTGTGACTAGATGCTTTTATTTCCTAGTGAACTGAGTTTCCAGCCTTCTGCCTGCTTCATGGCTTTTGGACTTGCCAGCCTCTGTAAATGATGTAATTCAATTTCTTAAAATCAAGTGATCTCTTTTTCAATCATTCTTTCTCTCCATCCTACTCATTCTGCTTCTCAGGAGAACCCTCTTCCGTGGGCCTCTAGTCTGCGCTTGACTCCGGAGACTCCCTTCTGCTAATCCTCTGGCGGTTTTCTGGGTTCTTTAGGCAGGTGTAGGTGGAATCTAAGTGATCGGCAGGACGCGTTGTGAGCCCCGCGTCCTCCTACGCCGCCATCTTCCGGAACCTGTCTGCACTGCGTTATTTTGAAGTAAATTTCAGACATCAATCATTTCATTCATCCACAAATACAATACTGTATGTTTCTAAAATAAAATGAAAATAAAATATAACACAATACTGTTATCACAGATAAAATTAGTAATTCTTTAATATCATCTAATATCTAATTGATGTTAACACTTCTTTAATTGTTACAATATTTTTTAAAGTTGGCTTCTTGAGTCAAGATTCAGATAAGGTCTATTGTCTTTGCTACTTCTTTTTTCATTCAAAATTAAAAAAAAAACCTGTATTTAAACCATATGCAACAAAGTAGCAAAATGTATATATTAAATTTTTTTTTTTTTTTTTGAGAGAGAGAGAGCGTGAGAGTGAGAAAGTGAGAGAGAGGGAGATAAAGAAAATCTTAAGCAGGCTCCAGCCCCACCAATGTGGGGCTTGATCTCATGACCTGAGATCATGACCTGAGCCAAAATTAAGAGTCAGAAGCTTAAATGACTAAGCCACCCAGGTACCCCTTAAATCTCTTTTAATCTCCCCTTCCTCCCTTCCTCCCTTCCTCCCTTCCTCCCTTCTTCCCTCCCTCCCTTCCTTCCTTCCTTCCTTCCTTCCTTTCTTCCTTCCTAGTTCCTTCTTCCCTCCCTCCTTCCCTTCCTTTCTGTTTGTTTGAAGAAAGCAAATTACTTGCCATGTTCAATATCCAGCATTCTGGTTTTACTTATACATCTATATGATCTTTGTGATTTCATTAAAACTTTTTTTTTTTTCTGAACCTTACATTTTCTGTGAATTCATTAGATCTGGACTCTAGATTCTAGTTTCTAGAGACTAGAATTCAGATTCAAGTTCAGTATTTCCATCAAGAAATCTTAATAAATGATGGCAAGTCCATTTTTTAAATTATTGAAGTGTAATTAACATACATTATTACATTAGTTTCAAGTTTACAACGTAATGATTCAACAGTTTAATACATTACTCAGTGCTCATCATAATAAGTATACTCTTAATCCCCTTTATTTCACCCAAGGCAAGTCCATTTTTAATTTTTAATTTGCTTTAGAAGGCAGTAAAAGAAACCCTTATTTTTCTTTCTAGTAATTTAAGAACTATTTAATATTCCATTATTGTTTTTATCATTAAAATGGGCTAATATCATGGGTGCAATGAGCTTACTGAGATGTACAGTGGGTCCCATAGACTGGGAAGAGGAATCATTTTGGGTGAGAAAGTTCCTCTCCTGGCTATTCACATTTTATATTCCTGGATTCTTTCAACTGTATTGAACTCCACTTGAACTCATCATTTGTATTCCCCCAAACCTGTTCTCTTCTTGTGTTCCTTATCATAGTAATTGGCATCATTAGTTACTCATTCTCCCAGGGGAGAATGAAGCCTGGGTGGCATCCCTGACTCTTCCTTCTTCCCAGCATATGGCAAGTCCCATTGGTTCTTCTTCATCTCGCTCAAGTCCATCCATTTCTTTCTATCACCACCGATGCTACCCTGGTCCAGACCACCAGCACTGCTTTTTGTTGCTTCTTAAACCTGGGAGCTTCCGAGTGAGATGAAACACTGTTATGGGGCTGACATGGGGAGCCTGATATGGGGCTAGATCTCACACATCGTGATATCATGACCTTAGCAGAAATCAAGAGTCAGATGCTTACTCGACTGAGTCACCCAGGCTCCCCAAAATGAATAGATTTCTGCATCCATCTACCAAATCTTAAAAGTTTATAAAGAGGCCTTAATGGGATTCAGTGACATAAACCATCCAGATGGTCTCAACACCATATCACTACCTCAAGCCTGTGTCCTTGGAGCACCTTCTGGGAGCAGGGAAGGCCAGCAGAAAGCACATTCCAAGGACAGGGGAGGGGTGGAGGAGCTTCTAATTTGCCTGGGTCCAGCTCATGTGTCAACCAGTGGCTATGTCCCCTTGATCACCTCTCCCAACACTTTTCTAGACTACTACAAAGAAACTTAAATTTTCCTCCCTACCTCAAATTCAGTGTAATCCCCTTTGGATCTCTTCTCCCTGCTGCAAAAATGGTGAGATTTCTGAAATGTGAGTTTGACCATGTCATTCCTGCTTAAAGTTCTTCACTGCCTTACAACTGCTCTTATAAGTTAAATGCAAACTCCTTACCAGGAATCACATCTCTTTATGAAATGACCATTGTTTCCTTCCTCAGAATCTTCTGTTGCCATCCTGCCCTTTGCATTTTTAGTATTAGCTATACTTGATTTCTTTAAGTTCCTGAATGCTGTTATATACTTGCTTGGTTTTGTATGTGATGTTCTCTATGCCTGGAATTCTGCCTCCATCTGCTTTGATGAACTACATCTTCAGGTCCCAATCTAGAGATTATCTTTTCTGGGAAGTCTTTCCTAGTCTATCGTATCTGGATTGGGGATCCCTTACCTTTGACCCGAGGACCTTATTCTCCTTTACTGTGGCACACATAATATTGTATTATAATTGATTATTTAATGGTGTCTTTAACATTACCTGTAAACTTTATGAAGATAGGAATTGTATCTGTCATGTTCGTCACAATACCTGGCACAGTATCTGGACTAAATGTAGGTCCTCCACAAATATTTTTCAGAAGAATGAGAAATAGATGCCCCCTACAGAGTTCTATTATGGTCCCTGATGCCACTGTTTGCATATACCATTACATTATCTCTTTACAGAACAACTAAAGAACAGCGATGGAGTGATGATACTTTAAATAATAACAACAGCATTTCCAAACTTCCTCTAAGTGCTTTGGGCACTCAGATAAGCACTTTACATACAAATTGGAAATCTTACCAAAAGATTTGCTCTTAGCACCTGCACCCACTGAGATGCTAGCTCAAAGGGACTGAGAAAAACACTTAGCAGCAGCAAAGGCTGTGGTCTCCTTTTAGTTGGTTCACCCAAGCAGGAGCAAATTGAAGGTGGGGTGTGGCCATGGTTTAAGGAACAACCTAGGAGGGACTCGAGATTCAAAAAAGTGCTTCAAAATAGAGAAAGTAGCTCCAGTAGGAAGAGAACTGTACCAGAATGCAAAGAATGTTATGAGACCAACAGGTTGTCTTCTTAATTCTCTTACCACTAAGGTATTCCATTTCCTCCTCCCTGCCTTCCTAGGCAGCAGAACATGGTAATTAAGGGCCTCGGTTTTGAGGTCCAGATTGCTCGAGGTTGAACCCCTAGCTATTGGGATCCCTGGCAAATTATTTTACTTCTGTGCTTCATTTTCCTCACCTGTAAAATGGAGGTAAAGACAGTTCCTGACTCATAGAATCGAATGGATTGCTATATATAAAGCGCTTATGACAGTGCCTGGCACCCGGTCAGTGCTGTGAAAGTGTTAGTAATTCCAGGATGGCTAGAAATACTGGACGGAGGAGACACAGTTGCTTTCTTTAAATAAACCACCTGATTCTTTCTGATACTCCCCTTGGACACTTTGCCCAGTATGTTGATTCTATGCATTTTGAAACAATCAAACAAACAGATCCACAAATATTTTTAAAAAGGAGATTCAAACTGTGCATTTTACTTGAATCTGAATATGTATAAAAGGAAATACCCCAAAAGCCTTCAAATTCTAGTAACTCTTTTCTTCCCCTGGCTATTCCATCATGGGAGTCATTAATAGTGCCTTTCCCTCCACTTTGTTTTCAACTTGTGGCTTTTCAGAACCTAGGCTGATATGAGGCAGAAATGAAATTTAAGAATACGACTTAAATTATATATTCAGTCACTGCAGAATTAGAATAACCTTTTATGAATCTCAACCTAGAGAATATTCTCCTTCATGGTGACAGAAAATGGTTATTGAGCATTCCACTGACAATAGGATCATTCAAATTGCTCCAAAAAAAGAAAACCAGACATTTCGCTCCACACTGAGTAGCTGAGCTGTGTGGCATTAAAAAGAAATCGGAGCATTAATGCAGGGCTGTAACCGTGTGACCTGCTCATGGGAAGAAATTGATACTTTCCACTTTCATTCATCAGTCACATTCCAAAGTAGAAAATTCATACCATTTTCCCACCCCAATTTATACTGATCTTTTATTCTGAGTGTATTTAATATAAAACGACTGTGAATTACTTCCATTGATGAAAATAGAAGGCAACCCATTATACACAACTTGATGGCTCACATAAGATGCCTTGGGTTTTGGGGCACCAGGGTGGCTCAGTCATTTAAGCGTCCATCTCTGGATTTCGGCTCAGGTCATGATCTCATGGTTCGTAGAATTGAGCCCCGTATGGGGCTCTGTGCTGAGAGTATGGAACCTGCTTGGGATTCTCTCCCTCCCTCTCCCCTGCTCTCTTTCTCAAAAATAAATAAATAAATAAACTTAAAACAAAAATAGATGCCTTGAGGTTGTTGCATATTGTGTTTTAGACAATATTGTAGACTGTCCAGGTCAACAGTACTGGGCAGTGAAATAGAGAAAAGGGGAGGTGGGCTCTAGTAATGGTGACTTTCCTGTAAAGGGGATCCTGGAGCAGCAGAGACTTTCTAGGGACTGGGATAAGAGCAAGGGGTGTACAGATGTTAGAGTTGCAGAAGCATACAATCAAAACCACGGGGAGACTTGAGACCTGGGGAAGCGTTACAGTTCTGAAAACCCCCTAATCACAAGGAGAGCTGGCCTATGATACAAAGCACAACAAACACTGTTTGGGAATCATGGCTCATTGTCTTACAGCATAAGTATTCAGTTATGTCAGGTGGAAAAACTTTCCTGTGGGCATTGTGTTTGCAAATTTGCACTGGAATGAAAATGGAAAATAGGATTCAGTTCTCATTAATTTGCTTTGTAGCCAGTGAGGTGAAATATCTTTGTTTCTTTAAATAGAGGGGTACCTGTGTGGAGCCTTACAACTTGCTAAGCTGCAATGAAATAGAAAACTGTCAATTTTGATTTGTGTAAGAAAAGTATGCATTAGAAAATGAGCAGTTTTGCTTGGCTTTTCTGGATAGGATAACCCTGTGGCATGGAGCAGTAATGACTAATGATATAATGTGTGATACTTTCAACATTATAAAGGCCCATATTGAATGCTCAATAATGTAAAATATTTGTTTGAAAAGATCTGATGGCTTCACACTTACTAAGGGACTGTTTTATATCAAGTACTTTTGTTTTGGTAGGATTGTCCAGTTGAGATGGATAGAAAATATCATATCTGTAGGCAAAAAAAAAAATTGATAACTTCATTCACAAAGTCCTCATGCTAATGATTTTCTAGTACTTTTCCACAATGTGCCAGGGAAGTGATTCACAACGTGCACAAGCCTCATTGATTGGAAACTGCCGGCCCTTCAAACCTTCTTTCGTCTGCATCCTTCCATACAGACAAGGCATATAGTGAACCATAATCTTTTTTCTAACAGATCTTGACATCCATTCATCAGAAGGGTCTTCACTAATAGGCAGATTTAGATCTAGCTCCAAGTTACTTATATAAAATTCTGTTCTCTGTCTTCTGTCTATGTGAGTAAATGCCAAGCACTGTGACCTTGCTATGCCCTTTGCTTTTGTGTATGTTAGGGTCTTAGACATCTCTGCAATGATTGGCCCTTATAATTATTCCATAAATGTTTATTGAACACCTACTATGCACCAGAGACTTCATGCAGTTCCAGGGATTCGCCTGTAAATAAGAAGCATATGGTCAATGCTTTCATAGAGCATATGGTTTAGGGAGAGAGTAGACTAGTAAATGGGCAATTTCGATCTAGTGTGATAGGGAAGTGTAGATTGATATGAAAATAGAGAAGGAGCTCCTAATCTGAACTTGGAGTGTCAGGAAATTAAACCAGGGCTTATTTTAATGCTTGAAGAGGAGAAAATGCTTAAATCTTTAATGCATTTGTTGACTTTAAGATACTAGCTGGCTGATGGAGTCATAAAAATTACATCCTAGGATGGCTTCACAGAACCTTAAGATCACCAGCAATCATTTCCGTTCTCATCAGAAAAGTCTCATTAGATTTTTTCCAGAGATCACTGTGTGAGTGATTTTAGTCAGTCCAGGAACCACTATCATAAAAACACTCTTCAATTCTCTTTTCCATTCAACCCTTTGTCTTACAAAAGTGTATGTGCAAAATCCAAAGCCAGATGATAGCCTCAGAGGACTAGCAATTGACTTTAAAGGTACTTTATAATTATGTCTACAGTGTCTTTTTGTAATGATAAATGCCATCATTATTATTTTAACTTTAACTCAGGATTGCTGACTTACTTTGTCAATCTCATGCATGGCTCAATTTCAGTAACTACCACAGTGTGAACACATAGGAGGTGATCATAAGCATTTGCTGAATTAATGAATAAATTCATAACACTACATTTTTAAATAAAGAAAATGTGAAGTATAAAGTGAATGAAATTTGCTTCCAGTTTAACTTGACATTTACTTTTAACCACAGGTGCATTCTATAAGACACTGTGAGTATGTGGTTGAAAAACTGTCAGCATTAAGATCTATCCAGATAAAAATCTTAGTTCTGTCACTTTCTAGCAGGGCATCTTTGGGCAAATGTCTTACCCTCTTGACACTTCAGAGCACTTATCTATAAAAGGGGAACAAGGAAACTTCTCTGTTGACAGTGTTGTGAGGATTAAGCCAGGGTCATACCATCTTATTAGCTTGGCTCCTCGGTAGCCATGTCCATCTCTAGGCTCTTTTAATTCATCTTACAAACAGATGTGTTTGGACCTAGAAGAAGAAACTGAGGGAATATGGATTCATTAGGACTGATCCTGCTCACTATCACAGAGAAAGTTAAGCTGCTACCCACTGGTTTCACATTGGACTATTACTACACACACTTCATGAATTTAAAGGAAGGAAAAACACATCCCATAACACACGCTCTTCTAGTTCCCTTAATATGCTCACCACTTCGCCCCCTCTGAAAACACTTGTCCAGGGGCACCTGGGTGGCTCGGCTGGTTAAGCATCTGACTCTGTATTTCAGCTCAGGTCATGATCTCATGGTCTGTGAGTTTGAGCTCCACATCTGGCTCCATGTGGAGCCTGCTTCTGATTCTTTCTCTCTCCCTCTGTCTCTGCCCCTCCCCTGCTCTCTCTCTCTCTCTCTCTCTCTCTCTCAAAATAAAAAAAAACTTTAAAAGAAAAAACAAACAAACAGTTGTCCATCCACAGAGCTCCATAACACTGACCTTTTGGCAGTTCTTCCTGCAGGCCAGTCTGTTTGCCACCTCAAGACACTACACTTGTGTTGCCTCCCTTCTAATCCTTGCCTTTCTGAGTCCTGCTCATCCTTCAGTCAGGCTTTAATGGGTTTTCCTTGGAGAGGCTTTCTGTTACCATCCCAGCTGAAGCAGAAGATATCATCATTCTCTATTCAGCACCATGTTTCCAGCATAGCACTGTTCACATGTGTAGTTGTCTGCTTGATTTACTCACTTATTCTCTCTTTCTCTCTCTGTCTCACTTGACTGTAAGCTTCATGATAGCAGGAGCTCTCTTGTATCCTTAGCATCTAGCACAGTGTAGGGACTCAATACATTGTATTTCCTCTATCCACTTTACCCCACCATGTAAAATTATAATAGTAGGGTTCCCTCTCATGGTGAAGGCAACTGATGATATAAATATAGTGCATGTGGTACATAAATAATCCATGACTAGTAGAGTAGAAGTGAATGAAGGTAAAAGAAGAAGGCAGCAAATGTAAACCCAGAGAGGTTGGATAACAGATGTAGACAAGATTGGAAACTTGCTTTGATGAGTTCTTTAGCCTCTCCAGCCCTCAGGTACTGCAGCTGTGTAATGGGAATAGTGGACTTCATTGTTTCATAGGACACTAAGTACTAAATAATGTGACACCTGTGAAGAAGCTATATAGCTTGAATGGATGTGTGCAATGAAGGCAGATTTTATCTTAGCTTGAGTGAACATCAGGAGAATATCTTAAGAAAAGGTAACTACACCCAAGAGAAGAGAGATTAAATCTGCTCATTTGGAAAAACTCTTAAGGCATTTAGATACGAATAGTCAAAATGTGCAAATGAGTTTTAATGGGACTTCAACAAATTAGTATTCTTATTGTATAAGGCTGAGTAGCATACAGTCAACATATGGGAGGTGGATATTCTGATCCCCACTTGTGTAATTATCATAGATTTATGGTATGAAGATTCCGGCCAAATGGACAAAAACAAATCCCCTTTGGAAGCCCCATAAACTGTCTTGCTGGATAGGAGCTTGAAGTGTATCTTTCATGCCAGGGAGAGTACCAACTTGATTTATAAAATCAGAGCATCCTCGGAAATGGGGGATCTTATGATTCCATGCTTCAGTTTCCTCTCTTTGAATCTCCAGGCTTGAAATGAAGTCCTAGGTAGAAGCCAACACACAGAATCTTTTAAAATGGTGTCATTTTGATTTAAGCGAGAACTGGTTGTAAGACACTCTTCTCCATTTCCCCTTTCTGCTTGTTTTCTTGGTGGCCCTTGGGGAAGCACCAGGAAATCTAGGGCTCAGTGTAGCTTCTGGAAAAACCATAATCCAGACACCCTAAACAAATGGTAATTTTCATCTTTTGAAAAATTGTCTTTTTACATTTTTGGTCAGGTTCTTACCGTGTACTTTTTTAACTTCTTTCATTTTCATTTGACTTCTGTTTCATTCTGAGGACAAATGTAAATGAAGGATGAACTGAAGAAAGGCAATTATTAGAAAAGGTAAAGAGCAAAAATAAATTAATTTTGCCTTTATCTTTGATATGTCACAGAGGAAGTTACCGTAATTTTCTACTATAAATTTTTGTGTAACAACACAAGTGATGGGACTTATTGAAAGAAAGCCTGGAAAAGAGTTTTTACAACCAACTTTATATGCTTCCTACCTAGTAAGTTTGGAATTGTTTTCTATATTGTGAATAAAGCATAAGGTTAGCATATTATTCTATTATATCAATATAATGTATATTTTCTCCATTGAGCCTAAGGGGCTATGGTAAAATCTCTGGGTAAAATGGTGCTTTCTATCCTGACATGAAGAATTAATTGTAAACAAAAATTCTATTTTGAGGGTGTTTGGAAATAATACCTCACACCAGCCATATTCTTCTGTATAAAAACAGCAGGAAACTTTCTTTTTATCATAGCTATATTTTCATATTGTTTATAGTCTGTGATTTGCCTTGGTAATTTGCTTCCTTTTATAAGAAAACAAGTTTTCTTCCCAACAACCAGATGCAATGCAATCAAATAATTGTTATCTTAATTTGCTGCTAAAGTCCTCCTGAAGAGAAAGAAAGAAAGAAAGAAAATACAGGTATGCAGTGACGTATATTTGAATTCAGAGGTGTTAACAATAATCATAGCTATCCTTGATTGAACTCTGTATCAGGTTCACATCAAGTGCTTCTCATTTAATCCCCTAGAAAACCCTAAAAGTAAGAAACTGGGGCTCAGAGAGGTTCAGATTCCTCAAGGTCACTGTTAGTGGCTGCGTCAGAATTGCGGTATAGGAAAACCATGTAGTGTTAAGTTTCAGAGAAGTTCATTTGTTCATAACAAGAATAGGGTGGGGGTAGACTGATGGAGATCAAGGGTGGGTGGGGCACATGGGTGGCTCAGTCGGTTAAGGGTCTGACTTCCGCTCAGGTCAGGATCACAGGGTTCATGAGTTTGAGCCCCATGTTAGGCTCTGTGCTGACAGCTCAGAGCCTGGAGCCTACTTCAGATTCTGTGTCTCCCTCTCTCTCTGCCCCTCTCTTGCTTGAACTCTCTCTCTTAAAAATAAATAAACATTAAAGAAAAAAAAAGGGGGTGGGTGATGAGGCTGAACATTAATTCCTCTACCTCTCAGACCCAAGTTGCTGCTGTGGGATGTAATAACTGGGACAAGCAGAATCAAATCCCCAGTTGCCCCAACCCCAGTTCTGGCACTCTTCACCATCATGCCATACCACAGAGGTACCAGATGGAAGTGCTATCTTTTTTGACTGGCCAAAAGTAGCTCTTCAAGGGAACCACCTCCCAAGATTGAGTGAGGAAGTCACATCCAGCCTCCAGGAGGAGGTGGGATGGCAGAAAGTGCTGGACAGGGATAACTGCCCTTTCTCTTTCCCTTTCAAATTTCAAGCCTTAGGAACACGACTTCCCCCATGATACTGCTTTAAAAAAATTAAACCAGATTGGGCTGAAATCTGTGAATCTGTCCTCAGTTACCCACACAGAACTTCTGGGACACAATCTCTTCTCCCAGAGACTCCTACACAGCATTATTTTTAAGAATTTGATTTCCTAGGACCACAAATATGAAGAGGCACAAGATTTCATAGTACAAAAAGATGTCAAAAACATTTGAAATGGAATAGGAAGAATTTATCCTTGTCTTCCTAAATACCTAAGCACACACACAAAAAAAAGTACATATACACATGTATAAAATCTTTAAGTGTAAAAAAACCCACAAAGGCATATTAGCAGTTTCTCATTCTAGAATCACTGTCAAACCTGAGATGAGTGAGGTAGTCATAAACAAGATTAATCCAGATGCCTTGACAGGCATTGTTGGTCCCCAGAGAAAAGGCACACTTGGACATGAGCCTATGACAAACTCAAAACTCTGTTTAAATCATATATACTGAGGGGCGCCTGGGTGGCTCAGTCGGTTAAGTGGCCGACTTTGGCTCAGGTCATGATCTCGCGGTCCGTGAGTTCGAGCCCCGCGTTGGGCTCTGTGCTGACAGCTCAGAGCCTGGAGCTTGTTTCAGATTCTGTGTCTCCCTCTCTCTGACCCTCCCCTGTTCATGCTCTGTCTCTCCCTGTCTCTAAAATAAATAAAAACATTAAAAAAATTTAAATCATATATACTGCAGCTCACCTAGTTATTCATTTGGGGAAAGTTACTTAAGAATATAATTGTAGGGGCACCTGGGTGGCTCAGTCGGTTAAGTATTTGACTCTTGATCTCCACTTAGGTCATGATCTTGTGGTTGGTGGGATTGAGCCCCGCATCAGGCTCTGCACTAAGTGGGAAGCCTGCTTGGGATTCTCCCTCTCCCTCTCTCAAAATAAACATTTAAAAAAATAATATAATTGTGGTTAAGTATTTTATACTAATAAACTTTGTATTACCTTAGAAGCTTGGCCCTATTATCAGCAAGGTTATAACCAAAAACTAAAAAGAAACATCAATTCTTGGTTTTAAAACCAATTGACCTTCCAAATCATGATGAAAATCCTAGAACCCTAGAAATGGGGGCATGTTAAACTTTGGTCTTCCCCATCTCTTATAGCTTTTGTTTTACTCCATTTAACTGTTTGCTCTTTTCTAACATTAATTACATATGCCACTGACTGAGTCCAAATCATACAGCAAAGACTGTGATAAGTGTTTGTAGATATTACCATGTTCTCTCTTCAGAACAATCTTAGGGGGTAAGGATTATTTTTTTCCATGTTACAGATGACAAAACTCAGATGTAGGGAGATCCTTACCCAGGTTCGCAGCTAGTGGGTAATAAAATCAAGATTTAGACTCTGGTCAAGTCTGTCTGACTCTAAAGACTGTGAATGCTTTTTAATTGCTAAATTACCTTGGATTGTCCATATAGTACAGATCCTTCCTATAGAGTGAAATATAGAAATTAGTAATACAGAAAGTGATATCAAAATATTTTTTTAAAAGATGGTAGAAGAAAGAGTATATTTGTATGCTGATAGGAAGAATTCAGTTTTTAGGGAAAAAGAGACAATATAGAAGAGAAAGGAGAGATAGCTGGAGTGAGATACTTGGGTAAGTAAAAAAGTAATGGGATTGAGGGCATAGAGTTGATCCCTTTGTTATGAACCTTGTCACTTCATCCAGAGTAATAGAGTGTATAAATATTAATAGATATAGTAATAATAAATGTCTACACACATACATGTACAAAAATAATATATATGTATTAATATATATTAATATAATATATGTTATATTATATATTACTATATATATTTATATAGTAAAAGAACATATAAGTACAGACATGGTTGATGTGCTTTGGTGGGAACTTACTGATGTTCCTTTGGGTCATTTCTATTTGTTCAGTAAAATAAGTAGCTTTAAGACTGAGGATGGGGAAGGAAGTATTTGAGGTTTGAAGAGAGAAAATACACTATAAAATAGTTAACCAGGACTCTGGGGAGTGAATGAACTAGAGGAATGTATTACTCACTGGGAGCATTAAGGACTCACTTGAAGCAAGTGGCCATGAATTTAATTTTTTTTTTTTAGTGCTTATTTATTTTTGAGAGAGAGAGAGAGAGAGCACGCGCAAATGAGAGAGGGGCAGAGAGAGAAGGAGACACAGAATCCGAAGCAGGCTCCAGGCTCTGAGCTGTCAGCACAGAGCCCGATGTGGGGCTCCAACCCACGAACCATGAGATCATGACCTGAGCCAAAGTCAGACGCTTAACCAACTGAGTCACTCAGGCGCTCTCCAAGTGGCCATGAATTTAAAGTGAAATCATTCAACATGGTTTTATATTTTTCTCCAACTGCATAGGTGCAGGTGGGGAGCAGGCCCAGATATGATCCTAACCATTGGATGTGAGGTTTTGCAAAATGGGGGCAAAAGAGTTGGAGATATAGGCAGGAGAGTTATTAAAACAATCTAATTATTAATAATAAAATTATTAATAATACAATAAGGTAAGATATTCAATGAGGACATGATGGAGATAAAGGATAATGAAAAGGCGTAAGATCAAATGGGTTGATTCCCTGTGGGATCAAAAGGTTGTTGGGATCTACTATTAGAGAAAATGAGCTGGAAAACCAGGAGGAGATGGTGTGATGCATGAAATTGGGCTTACAGAGAGTCAGGCAATGATAAGGACTCAGTTCTGGCCATGACCATGAAAGCACGTGGCTGAGGGAGAGTGGAAGATGTGATTATTGTAAGAGAGTGGTTGGGAGTATTCAAAGATCATCTTGAAAGCAAAGGATAATGTTATTTCAATTTCATAACAGTCCTATTATCCTCACTGTAGGAAGAAAAATTGAGGCTTGGAGTTGGTTATTAAGTCCAAGATTCCAGTGCTAGGAGGCATTTGCATTGGGATTTGAATCTCGTGTGTAAGACTCATGTCTCTTACCCACTGTGCATGGTGGCTTAGGTATGGAATGTTCTCTGCCTCTATGCTATGGCTAAAGGGGCTGAAAATTTTCAAATACTTTGTGTCATTTGCCTACCAAATCTGTCATTCACCAACATGGATTTGTTAAGCACCTACTAAACACCAGTGTGCCCCACTGTTCCATATACAGTGCCACAAGGATGAAAGGAATTATATGAAATTGCAGTTGAAAATTCAGTTGCAGCTGTATTATCATCCATGCCAGTAAGAAAGTACTTGAATCATTATTTGACTATTTTATTGTATCTTGCCCTTATTAGCTTATAAAAAATGAGTAGAGAGTAGAAAATGAAAAGTGCTGATATTGGTGATATGAAGCATATATCTCATAAATTTAATATAATTGAGACAAAGGTGGAAATCTTTAGGCATACTGAAAGAGGCAAAGAGCCTCAAGTGGATATCATTGGATTTAAATCAGTTGAGTGAGTTTTCAGTTAGGAATGAAAAAAATCAAGTTAAAAGAAAAGGTATACAGTGTGAGAACTGTATTTCAAAGATACTGTCCTTGTTTGGGAATGTCTATCATGTAAGATGCCTATGTTTTGATTTGTGCAACAAGGTCTTTATACATGACTAAAGGGATATGTTATGTATGAGTATATGGAACACTTATAATATAGAATGGATATAGGTATTGGGAAGAAAGTAGAAGAGGAAATATTCAATTCAGTGTGGAATGATCAAGGATGTCTTCCCTGAGGTGGCCTTTTTTTTTTTTTTAAATTTAATGTTCATTTTTGAGAGAGAGAGAGAGAGAAAGAGAGAGAGTAAGAGTGGGGTAAGGGCAGAGAGAGAGGGAGACACCGATTTTCAAGCAGGCTCCAGATGACAGATGACAACTTGGAGCCTGACTCAGGGTGGAACCCACAAGCTGTGAAATCATGACCTGAGCCAAAGTTGGCTGCTTAACCTACCGAGCCACCCAGGTGGCCCTGAGGTGGCCTTTTTTTTTTTTAAATGTTTACTTATTTATTTTGAGAAAGAGAGAGAGTGAACACGAGTAAATGAGGGGCAGAGAGAAAGGGAAAGAATCCCAAGCAGGCTCTGAGCTGTCAGCATGCAGCCGGACATGGGGCTTGAACTCATGAACTATGAGATCAGGACCTGAGCCGAGACTAAGAATCACACACTTAACTGAATGAGCCACCCAGTGGGCTTTTTAAAAGCAAAGTCACGGGGGCACATGGGTGGCTCAGTCGGTTAAGTGTCTGACTCTTGATTTTGGCTCAGCTCATGATCTCATGTTTTGTGAGTTCGACCCTGCATCAGGCTCTGTGCTGATAGCATGGATCCAGTTTGGGATTCTGTTTCCCTCTCCCTCTGCTCCCCCCGCCCCCCACTTGCTCTCTATCTCTCTCTCAAAATAATAAAAATAAACTTAAAAAATTATTTAAAAAATAAGAGCAAAGTCATAAAGAATGAGGAGCTTATCAGGCCGATAATATAAAGAACGACGATATAGGCAGAAGGGCCAACAGATGCCAAGGCATGGAAATGAGGTTGAATATGGCTTGTTTTCTGAACCTCATAGTTGGAACTTAAGGGCAGGGAGCAGACAAAGTCTCGGTCTTGAGAGCTAAGATAGAGCAGATGGTGAAGGGCCTTATATGACATGCTAAACTACTGGACTTTATCATGGATGCTGGGGAGACTTGTAGGTACCAAGGAACCACAAAACATTTTTATCAGTGTCTTCTTTTTGTTTTTGTTGTTAATATAATGTTAGTTAAATTCACATCACTGTTGTTTGGTGCTTACAGAACACTTTGTGATATCTATGATCTGGGGTATACTTTTTTTGGACCATTGTCATACATTTCTTCCTTTCAGCTATTTGGCTTACTGAGTCTCTTCATTCATGTATTTAGATAAATATTTACTGAGCACCTACTCAGTACCAGTTATGTTCTAAGTAATGGATTCAGGATGAATATAGTTACTGCTCTCATGATGCTTATATTCTAGTGGGGATATAGATTGATAGGTAAATTCATATGCAAATTACATGTTATCCTAAATTGCTACTTCATACTAATATTGTTAATTTCTTTCCTGTGACTCCTCTTTCTTTCTATTCTGTAATCTTGTGATAGAGACCATGGTATGTATCCCTACAATGTAGGTTGGAGGAGCCAAATAGTATAGGCTTAAATCACTACGCATGAATACTGTCTATATAGGATGCGAATTAGGCTGAACTATGAAGTCGAAAAAGTCCCTCCCTATCCTCTGCTATACCTTCGTTGCTGTCTGGTATCAAGAGTGGTCCAGGGGCACCAGGGTGGCTCAGTGGGTTGGGCGTCTGACTTTGGCTCAGGTCATGATCTCACAGTGTGTGAGTTGGAGCCTCACATTGGGCTCGCTGCTGTCAGCCTGTCAACACAGAGCCCGCTCTGGATCCTTTGTCCCCCTCTGTCTGCCCCTGCCCTGCTTGCACTCTCCCCAAAACTAATAAATATTAAAAAAAAAGAGTGGTCCAGAAATGGAAACACCACAAAGGAAGGACAAAGGTTTCCAATCATATCATTAATTCATCATTAAGAAGAGAGAACTAGTCTCAAGTTTTCAATGTTCTCTTTACTTGATGGTTTAGCAAAGGATAGACTATTATTCCCTTGAAAATTCAGTGGTCTATAAGATCACTAATTTTTTTAAATTCATGTTTCAAATTTCAGATAATCTCCTAATAATACTCAAATAACAACAATAGGGGCACCTGTGTGGCTCAGTCGGTTAAGCATCCAACTCTTGATTTCAGCTCAGGTCATGATCTCACTGTTGCAGGTTCGAGCCCCACATTGAGCTCCGTGCTGTCAGTGTGGAGCTTGCTTGGGATTCTCTCTCTCCCTCTCTTTCTGCCCCTCCTCCACTTGCACATGCTCTCTCTATCTCAAAATAAATAAATATTAAAAAGAAACAAATAACAACAATACTATTTTAGAATTGTTGCTAGTGAAAACAATAGCAATAAATAGCTAATACATTCTCAGCGCTCACTTGCTAAATATATTATATCCACTATCTGAATACTCAAAATGTTGGGCTCAAAGTGTTTAGGCAGCTTGCCTCAGGTGGCACTACTAGTAAAAAAGCAGAGTTGGGTTTCACACCTGAGACATGGGTTTTTTTTCCTAGAACCTGGGCTCTCAGCCTCTGTGGTATGTGACCACGCTGCCAGAGGTCCAAGCTACCACGTGGTCTTTTTCCTTCTGGAAAATGAACATCTTTTGATGGAATCTAAAATAGATTCCTCCCTTAGATCTAAGGCAGATTTTGTCCCTATGGGAGATTCTGCCGTGTTTCAGGCAATAGAAACATAAAGCAAACCATGCATATAATTTAAAATTTTCTGGTAGCTACATGGAAAAAAAAAAGTAAAAAGAAAGAAGTAAAATTAATTTGAATAAAATATTTTATCTAACCCAATATATAAAAAAATTATCATTTCACTATATTTCCACATATTTTTCATTCCCTCAGTTTTTGAATTTAAAATAATTAAAACCAAATAAAATTTAAAAATTGAGCTCTTCATTCACACTTGCCATCATTTAAATGCTCAGTAGCCACCTGTGGCTAATGGCTACTGTCTTAAGGAAATGAAGCTTTAGAGGGTTCCATTTTAACCTCAAGTTAGGAGCACCTCAGTAGCTCATTCCGTGAAACTTCCGACCCTCAGGTCATGATCTCAAGGCTAGTGAGTTCCAGGCCCGAGTTGGGCTGTGGGCTGACAGCTCAGAGTGGGGAGCCTGCTTCGGATTCTGTGTCTCCCTCTCTCTTTCTGCCCTTCCCCTGCTTACACTCTGTCTGTCTCTCTCTCAAAAGTAAATAAACATTAAAAAAAAATAACCTCAAGTTAAACATCAAGTTGCTCAGTAACATTCTGTACAGATTCATCAGTAGACCCTGAGATTTTGTAGTTACTTTTTTAATGCACGATTAGAAACATGGAAGCTATTTCAGGCAGAGCAGGTGTTTTCCATTCATTGTAGAATTGTGTCTTCTAGAATTTGATAAGTGCTTTGTAGCTATCTGCCATATTTCCAGCTTGAGTGAGCCTCCAGGCTCATAAAGGAAACCATATCAATGGTTAAATAAAAGAAAGTGATGTCAGTTGTGAAAGTTAAAGTTGAAAAAAAATTTTTTTTTGTTCTTGTAGGCATAGGTGGAGGTGCAGGCTGTGATCTTTATCATTTCCCTTCCATCCCCGAAGAAATTCTGATTCTATCATTTAAAATTCATTACTTTATTATGTTGAAATCTACATTGTGAGGGCTTGATACCATCAGGGTCGACTCTGTTTCCATCTGAGTTTTACAACCTACAGGGAGTCTAATCTATCAGAGCTTCCTTCCTAAGCCGGGAAAAGAGACAAGGAAGAAAGAAAAGATACGTGAAGTTTGCATGTCAGCCCTACTCAGAGGTCTTTTTTCTTTTCCCATCCCATCCCATCCCCCTTTTTTTTTATTTTATTGAAAAAAAAAAAACACAAAGAGTTTAGTGATAATGGCTTCCCCTGCTGTCCATCATAGTCCTGTCCGAAAAGGACTGTACTATTACATTATTTGTACATTAAATGGAATTCATTGTTAAAACCAGGTTTTTCTTGTTTTACACTTTAGATCTTCCATAAACAGTACAGATAATGAACATAAAAGAACCCAGCTTACCTAGGAAGATAAGGCAAAATTGCCCAGGTGTTTGAATTGTGCTGGCCAGTTTTATCTGGTAGTGATAAATCCTCTCCAGTTTTGGCAGTCAGTGCTGGGGGGTGGGGGGGATGAGGAAGAATTAAAACACACTAATAAGTACCCCCCTTTAATGTCTACAGTATCTATTTTACACATAGGACCACATAGTATTTATTAGACAAAAGTCTCCAAGGTTTGAAACACAATTATAATAGTTTCTGCTTAGGTAAAAATAATAAATAAAATTAAAATAAACAGTAGGAGATGATCTGTTGCAAAGAATCTAATCTTCAATTATTATATTTTGCTTTTGTACAGAAGCATTTACATTCCCTAGTCATCTGATGCCAAACAGGTGCCATATCAGCAGCCAAGTCTCAGCAATGGGAAGGAAATGAGTTATTTTTTGCTTTTGATGTTGCCTTTGGATGTTCCAATTCAAGTCAAGATGAATTCTTCAAACCTCCCTATTTGATAGGGACTCTGGCCATTTATCTCTAAAACTGGTGCTCACCAGCCTCATTCCACAAAAGAAAGTTCAGATTTTAACTCTCTTGTGAGAAATGTAATATATAAAAGCTTCACACATTAATTTTTTAATTCAGTCTGTCTTGGTTGAATCACTCATATTTCCCTTGTATTTCTTCTCTATCCTGGAGATCACAAGTTAATTGGGTGACCTGCTGAGCCATTTTTTTTTAAGTTTATTTATTTTGAGAGAAAGAGAGGAAGAGAGAGCTGGTGCACATGTGTGCAGAGGAAGGACAGAGACAGAGACAGAGAGAATCCCAAGGAGGCTCAACGCTTAGCGTAGATCCTGACATGGGGCTCAATCTCACTGCTGCTGACTGGGAGATCATGACCTGGGCCGATATTAAGAGTCAGATGCTTAACAAACTGAACCACCCAGGTGCCCCATGCTGAGCCAGTTTTTAAGCAACTTCACTCAAACCAGAAAGACCAATGAACATAGTGCCTGGTTTAGTAGAAGATCCGAGACTTGGAATCAGACTAGAGTTGCAAACACCAATTTTGTTATTTAAAAGCTTTTTGAGCCAAGACAAGCCACTGGGCAAACTGAGTCAGGCTCCCTGTAAACAATGGGAACAAATCCACCCTCATCAAGTTGTTGTATGGCTCAAAGAAGATGATGTCTACAGGAGAACACTTGGCAAACTGTAATGCACTGTAGTGAGAACGTTAATACATACGTAAACCATACTCATCACAGTCCCTTCCTTTTCCACGGACAACAGTTACTATGACAAAAAATAAGTTACTAGGATGGGCCAGAAACCAGTCTCTCCCTCAAGGGACCTCAACCTTTTCCTCTCTCTCCTAATGAAAACAGAAATACATCCCTGTCTCTTTGGATGAAAGCTAAAAGCTGTCCAATGAGCAATAAAAAAATGATTGCCAGGAAATATATACACTAGCCTCACTAGCCTCACTAAAGCTAACTCATGAAAGCACACAAGCACAGCCAGCTGATGGAATAAAATTTTCTCAATCTATGCTTTTAGAGGGGATCATTTTGCAAGGGCAAAAATCTTGGTTTTATGAACAAAGCTTAGTCTACCAATTAAGTGATCTCAACCTATTAACAATTTGTTCCTTTAGGTTGGTATAAGTCACATGTTTTCCCATTCTTTGAAGGTTCTAGTACCTTTCTCAGCGTGTAGCTGCCTTGTCCCTAGGGAAGAGAGGCTAAGTTAAAATCCTCTATCTCCTCATTAGCACCAGAAGCTTCCATGAATTTACTGAGCTCTAGATTTCCATAGTCTGTATTTAACTAGAATAGGAGCTGCGCAATCAGTCTGACTGGGTCAAACTCTACCACTTATTTCTTGTTTGATATTGTGCACACAAATTACCTAAACTTTTGGTGATTCAGTTTCCTAATCTATAAAATGGAAATGATGGCAGTAACTATTTCATGGAGTTGCTGAGAAGGTTAAATGAAATTATAAATATAAAGTGCTTAATGAAGTGTCTGGATCATGGTAAACCCTCAGTTAATACTAGTTTTTCATGTTACTATTATTATTATTATTATTATTATTATTTAAATGAGAGGTTTTTAAGCTTTTTAGATAGAAAATTATACTATAATATTCCTTATTCCTTATATGTCAATATAAGGAATTATATTCCTTATATATTCCTTATATTCCTTATATATTCCTTATATTCCTTATATGTCAATGCCTGGAACATAGAACAAGAAAAATGGTGTAGATCTTGGCAATGACTGTTATAGTATCGGCATCATTAGATACCAAATCATTTACCTAGGTCCTCTTGCATGCGAGGCACCGTTCGATGCTGAAGACACACAAAACCTTGTCTCTGCCCATGAGCTGCTAATACTCTAGTAGAGGCACAAACACAAATAGAAGTGCTTATTAGATAATTAGGAAGTGTTGTATCTGAGGAACAAATAAAATGCAGAGGGAGAAAGCAATTCTGCCTTTTGGACGAAGTCAGGGAAAGCTGAAGAAGAGGCAACATTTGAGATGGGTCTTTGAAGATGAGCGGGAGTTGGGCTGGTGGCGGTCTGGAAAGGGGGAGGGCCATTCAGGCAGAAGGAACAGCGTGTGCAAAGGCACAGATCTTCGAAAGGATGGCTCCTGGGAGTTATATGAAACTAGTGGTTGGTTTAGTATGTCAAGAATAAAGTATGATAGAGATTGTGCTATTAATTACACTTACTTAAAAATTATGGACATAACTCTCCCATAGTGATATAGAGATAATACAAAATATGAATAACTCATATTTTGTGAAGTAGAGCTAAATATTATGAAAGATACTGTTGTAGAGAAACATGCTTCTAGCATAGTAAGACAGGTGGAGAAATTTAGGACGGCATCAATGTGAGCCTTCCCTAAAGGTTTTATTCAGTAAGGAAGATCTATGTAAATGCCTTTAGCTGCTGGGACTCTGGGGGAGGCATCATGGGACTAGCAGTGGTCCAGAAGAAAGATCTGTTCGGCTACCAGCTTGGTGGTGACCTGGGAAAGTTGTTTAACCCTGCAGGCTTTATTTTCCTCATTTGTAAAGTAAAGGCTTTGGACGAGATGATTTTAAAAGACTCAAAATTTAAGGATTTATCATCTTGGCAATGACTACCTCAGGACTGGAGTATGTTTTAATGGCTTGCCTGCTCCCCACTGAAAAATGCCCCATGACTAACCGATGACAGTAGGTCAGGTGGTTAGGCACAAGTGACTAGCCCTAGAAGGACAGAAATTCTATTAAATCTCCACTTAGATTCTCTAGCTTCATTGTTCCTTCTCTTCGGTGCTAGGTCCTTGGGTGTTCTGAGCCCCTTCCCAGAATGTTTCTCCTACTCTGAAAGTCTGGCTGCTTGCGGCTCTGCCAATTATATGCCTCTATTTGGTTTTCATCAGGGTGAACAGAAAGCACTAAAATATTTCTATCCAAGTTGGTTTGGCTCTCGTTTCTCATCCTGTTAAAGAATGGTCACTATTTAGATCACACGCCATGAGGCTGCTGTCCTTGCTATCATAATTGTGATTTGGCAGATTGATACAGTATTAAATTCCAGTTGAGCAGATGGTGCCAGGATTTAAACTTATGCTTATCAGATACAGATGGTCCAAACAGTGAACTTATCTGTTGGTTATTTTTATTTGGAGTAGGTTAAATATAAATTACTTTGCATCTTTTTTCTTTGGTGACTTTTATTTTTTTAGTGATTACAAATTACTTCTCTTATTCTTTATCCTTTTGATAAAGGATAAAGCTTTTTAAGCAAAGATCCTAGATCTTTGATTTTAACTAATACATATTTCCTTCTATGTTGACCCAGATTATCTCCCCTAAACCTCTTCTATTTGTTTTCCAGTTTCTCTGGAACAAGAGAAAAAAAAAAAAACCAACAAAAAACAGTCTACACTGTTAATTAGTCTGGAAGAAAACACTTTATGGTTATCAAGAGTTCCTAATCATACACCCCCACTCTGCTCCACCCCCAGGAAAAATTGTCAGTAGCACAGCACAGCACAACTTAGCACCCAGGTCTAGAAGGGCCCATGCTCACTTCAGAGATGACAAAGTAAAATAGAGCATCAGAGAAACTGAGTGATTTATCCAAGGTCACATTGAAGTGTTTTTAAGAGTGAAGGCCAGAACTGTGTCTTCAAATTCCTGTTTGGTACTCTTTTCAGACACCACACAGCCTCCTGGAACCAGTCCGGTTGCTTAGCATCAGATACTGTTACTAGCGACTGGCATATTTCCCACATGGGGAAATTGATGCCATCACTATGGAGGACAAACTCTCTGCCAACTTTCTGAAAAACCGCAAGTTCTGCAAACATTTCATGGTTCTGATTCTGAAGGTGGGACTTGTGCAACCAAATAGCTATGGATTGAAAGAAGGAGATGTTGCAATGAAGAAGGGAGGAGCAATAATGCTGATGTAGAATGTAGGAAACAAGAACTAGGACCTGGATGCTCTGGCTGAAAAAGACTCAGGGAGGCAAATATGTCACATAAATTTCGATTGCCTTCTTGAAGATTTTCAGGAGCTGACTTTTCAATCTCTTAGGAATTTATTTCAGTATTTCGTCACCCTGAGAGTCAATAAGCCTCCATCACTTTCATTTAGGAGCATTAATCCCCTTTAGTTTGATAACTTCAAGTCAAAAGTTGTTGCTTCTCTCATTTTCTTCAGAAGAAGTGAGAGTTGCCTAAGAAGTGTGACATAGTCAGGATTGAAACTTGTTTAGATAAACGGCTTTTAATGGAGAGTGTGATAGTAACCAGACTTCATTTCATGCTTCTCTAATGAGCATTTAGTCTTATTGACTCTTCTCAGGGATAGGCTTTTCTCCTTCCCAAGAGTGCAGTGTGTTAGTCTCCTAACAGCCATTCTCTCTGTTGAGAAGAATTGGGTTATAAGACACTAAGATCTGGAAAAGCGAGGATACAACTTGCATTCATCCAAAACAAGTAATTTGAGCTCTTTTGGCACACCCTTAAGGACCATTTATTGAGTTGTCTCCATTCATCTATTCTACAAGTGTTTTACTGAGTGTCTTCTTGGTGCTGGGTATTAGGAATACCTAGGACAAGACAGATGCTTGCCTGCAAGGAGCTTGTAGTCCAGGGGAGGATTCAGACAATTAAGTTGATGATTGTAATCCATAACAAGCACAAAACTGTGATAGAAGCAGGCATGTGAGGTGGAGAAAACACACAGTGCAGGGAAGCCCAAGGGAGATGCTCACTAAATGCTTATTGAATGAGACGAGAGATCTAAAATTGCAACTTACTAATTGTACGATTTTTGGCAAGCCTGTGCCTCAGTTGTCTTATCTGAAAACTGGGGTTAATAATAGCTTCTAGATAGCTTCTCAGAGTTTTTATGAGAATCAATGAAAAAAATACACTTAAAAGCACTTAAGAAACCGTAATGCTATATAAGGGAATTATTAAAAGAAATGATCTTTCTCTTCCTGATGTTGTCTGTGGTCATGGTATCTCAATGTGGAAGTTATTCAGAATTTTTGGGTAAATTTCCTGGGAGAATGGATTTCAGCCAAATAAATGTGTCTGTGGAAGTCCCTGAGAGACTTTATTTGAAAGTGCCTTCTTTACAAGACAAAAACACATGACATAAACCCTAGAGACAGTAGTGAAGAATCTAATTCAGTTTGCATTTGGAGTGAAGAAGATTCTGAAAGACTTTTATTTCATTTTTAAATGGCTTTTAAGAAAATGTTTACCTCTTCAACACCTGTTTTGACAGGCCTGTAAACTCCCAGTGATTAAATCCATGATGGTACCAGATTCCCCTACAAACATTCAAAAATACCATAATCATAAACTACCTTCTCTTTTTGAATGCCTACTGTGTGCTCAACATTGATGCCAAGGAAAATCTCAGAAGAAACGAGGTGGTCTTTACCATCAAGGATCATATAGCTGATTGATGGGCCATGACCACCCACACAAAATGATAATGAAGAAAAACTACACAAACATACATCACGTACAGAATGGGTTGGAGAACTTATCATGGGTTTATGAAGGCATTGAGGTTCCATTGGTGCCTGGAGAATGGACAAGATTTGGATAAGGCTGAATGGAATGGGTGAATTATTAATTTTTAGTGTCAGTTTCTGTGCTAATATTAATGGCTTCCATTTATGAAATGCTTTCTATATGCCAGACATGTGCTAAGAGCTTTATGTGTATGACTCCATTTTATCTTCATAACAGACCTATGAAGTTGATACTATTCACATCTCTATTTTATGTATGAGAAAATTTAGTTTCAGAGGATTATGTGTCATTAGAGACCGAACTAATAAGTGATAAAGTCGGGCCTTAAACTAAGCTAAATCTTGTCTCAAAGTCCATGTTATTAACCAACGTATTATGCCACCTTCTGACTCTGTGTGCGTTGGAAAGGTTTCAAATGAATGACTCACATCCACTGAGGAATTAGTCAGCATTTTTAAAATTTCCTGAATATCTCTTTAAATTAGATTCTTCCTCCTTTCCTTTCTGCCTCCATTCCTTCCATCTTTCCTTCCTTCTTTCCTCCTTCTTTCTTTTCTCCCTCCTTCACATCTTCTCTCCTTCTCTTCTTATAATATGGTGGCTTTTTTTTCTTTGTCTTTTTTTTCAGTTAATTTTTAAATTTTGAGATAATTTAAATCTAATAAAATAGTTTTAAAAAATACAATGTCTCAGTCCCTTCACTTGGCCTTTCTTTATGTTAATATTTTATGTAATCATAGAACATGTGCCAAAACTAAGACATTAACTAACCTTAGTACAACACAGCACAATTAGCTGATATACAGGACTTATTAGCATTTCACCAGTTTCCTCTAATGTCCTTTTTTTTTTTTTTTTTTTTTTTTTATTCTAAGATCCAGTCCAGATTGCGACACTGCCTTTGGTCGTGTCTCTGTAGTCTCCTCCAGTCTGTGACAGCACCTCTGTCTGTCCTTGTCTTTCAGAACCTTGACACTTTTAAAGAGTACGGGCCAGTTATTTTGTCTAATGTGTCTCAGTTTGTGTTTATCTGATATTTTCTTATGATTAGATTGAGGTTATGCATTATTGGAAAGGATACCAGAGAGGTGATGGGTCCTTCTCAGTGCCTCATGTCAAGGGGTACTTGATGACAGTATATGGCTTTAAAATGTCCTTTGATGTCGCTAGATTGTTTAGGCTAGTGAGGAGATAGAAAAGGAAACGTAACTCTGAAAAACAGAATTGGGTGGGGGTACAGGCATTGCAAGTGGGAAGTGATGAGCTCTGCTCCTATACCTTATCCTCCACACTTTGAAGTTAATACAGGGTTCAAGAGGACAAATTCTTCTGTCAAGTCACACAGGGTGCCTGAGGTCCTCTTAACTCTGAAATTCACTCTGAAGGGGCTAAGCTTTTGTCTGGACATGATTTTCTGCTTTGATAGCCTGGGGATAGTGATAGTGGAAGGAAGGGCACTAAATGAGTAAAAAGCATTCCAAATAATGCAGTTCCTCTCTGACCTCACTCACGTTCTCACAACACTTCAGGGGCATTAAAGGATGGGACTGAAAACCTGACATACAACTTTCATTATGGCTGAGGTGGAAAGATTATATTAAAGGGACTCATGTCTGGGAATAACAGGATATTTCAGTGGAAGCACTCTTTTCATGAGAGCCTTTGAATTTTACACTTGAAGTAGATTGGAAATTGCAATCAGGTCAATTAAAGGCACACTACTTTTTACACGAATCCTTTCCTTAATCACTGGCTTTGGTGGATGTTTTAATTTTATTCAAGGAGGCAAATACGGTTGTGTGTGAATAAAAATGAAAAGATTATTATAAAGACTTTATCACTAGTGCTCCCCTGTTGAATACAGTGATTTTCTGGTTACCTGATCCAAAATGAATCAAAAGTCAGTGGCATAAGAGAGCACAATACAATAATTCAGGGCACAAAGTTTTGCCTATGAAGCATAAATATTTGAACATTTGCATTACCATTTCTGAATGAGTGGATTAAGTAGCTATGAAATATTAACTCATGTTCTTTGGGGTATGATTGAAATATTACATTCAGTATTTACCCCCCACGAAAAGCCCCCACAAATCCCTGTGTTCTATGAAACGTGAAAAGAATCTCATTTCACTGTCTTGCTTCATTTAACTGGTGCCAATTCTATGATACGACATGGCAACCATGTTGCAGTTGAGAATTTAAGATTTTCATTGTGTTTTGGGAGAAAGAGTACACAGCTGTATCCCATCACACCTACTTTCTCTAAAGGTTGTTGGTAAGTTGAAATTGATAAATTCAGAAGAAGAGCTGGTAATCTAAAGAGGTTTTTTTTTAAAGGGAACACATTTTTTAAATGTTTTATGTTTTACAAGCTTGCTATTGTAAATATGAAAAAATGTTAAAGCAAGATGCATTACTTGGAATTCTGAGACCAGAAACTTCTTACCTATTTAGGGACCATGTACCAACATTCTACTTTACTGATGGGATCATGTTAGTCTTGTTTGGAAAATAATACAGTTCTTAGTAGGTGACTTTTTGTAGAAAATGATAAGCCTTTCAACAAAATACAATATCATCATTATCATTATTATTATTGAATAAATAATACAAACTATTGTCACATATTTTAATTCTACATGTATATTAAATCTCACCAGACATTATAATAATTTTATATAGCCCATATTTATTAATGGACCAATATTGATACATTATTATTAACTGAAGTTCATAATTTATTCAGATTCCTGTACTTTTTACTTAATATCCGTATTCTGTTCTAGGATTCCAGATTACATTTAGTCATCTCCTTTCCTTAGGCTCCTGTTGGCTGATGTTTTTCTAATGATTAGGTCAGAACTGTGGGCTTTTGTCATGTCATATCAATAGTACACACTATCAACATGACTTATCATTCTGATCTTGACCTTGATCATTTAGCTGATTTTGTGGTTGTCAGGTTTCTCTATCATAAAGTTGCACCTTCCCTCCCCACCCTTTCCACGCTGTATTCTTTGAAAAGAAGTCACTATTGGGGCACCCTGGTGGGTCAGTTGCTTAAATATCTGACTTTGGTTGAGTCATGGTCTCACAGTTTGTGGGTTCAAGCCCTGCATTGGGCTCTCTGCTATCAGCACAGAGCCCATTTCAAATCCTCTATCCCCCTCTCTCCCTGCCCCTTCCCTGCTCATTCTATCTCTTTCTCTCTCTCTCTCTCTCTCTCTCTCAGAAATAAACATGTAAGGAAATTAAACAAACAAACAAACAAGAAAAGAAGTCTCTATACATGGTTCACACTATGTTCCTCCTCAAAGTGAGAATATCTACAGAAATTATTTGGAATTCTTCTGCATCAGAGATTTGCCTCTTCTTTCTCATTTATTTCTTTATTCAGTCATTTACTAATGTTGTGAACATTTATTTTATATTTTATACAAAGTTATAATTCAACTTTGCATTATACTTTATTTACTTTTTGTTCAAGTTCTTCCAGCTTTGACTCTTGGCAACTCTTTCATTTGTCATCTGTGTTCCTTTGACATACCAACAGCTTTATGGGTTTTTTATTTGTGTGTGTGTGTGTGTGTGTGTGTGTGTGTGTGCGCGCATGTGCTCGCATGTGTGTCTTTAAGCACTTCATTATTTTCTGGTACTACAAGTTACTCTGGGCTTATTTTGAATATTTCTTATTCCAATCTCAGGAATTATTCAACCATTTCTATGAGGAAGACTGGTTTCTTGTATTGGATAATGGTATTAAAAATCAAAAAGTGGGTGTTCAGTGTACCTCTTGCTACTCAGGTGACATTACTTCTAGTCTCTTGCATCTGACAGAGCAAGAACACACATTATCATATGTGTATACTAACTATGTATGTATATATACCTAAAAATATTATACAGGATATATGTAAGTATGATACAGATAGCATAATCATCTGTCATTATATTAAGCTAAATAGGAGTTCATTTTGATGACTCCAGCTCTAATCCATTATTACATGGATCATTCTAGCTTCCTCCCCTTGCTTATCTGTAAACTCCCTCTCCAACAGAGAGAAACCTGTTCCTGCTATCTGCCATCCACTTACTTAACTGTTCAATTCCAGTATGCATGTGTAGCAAATTCAAAATTGTTAACCTGTACTCTGTGGGACATAGCTTTACCAACTAGAGAAAGGTACTTATGTACAGTTTACTTTGCTTTGGGTCTTAACAGACTCCATCCATTTCTAGAGTTACTTAGGTCAGCACCTTCGCCAACCAACTATTATTTGGATCCCATATGAGTTTGTTAATGTTGTCTGTTTTTGTTTTTGTTTTTTCTTCTCTTTGTGATCCCTTTGTCTTATTCCTTCTTGGGCTTGGTTTTGTTTTGTTTTGTTTTGTTTTTAATTGAGTTCCAGACACTGTATTTGAAATATCAGGGTAAAGTGAGCTCTAAGATGGTATTCCTCTAGACAGGATTTATTTTTGCTTCCAACAGGAGGCTAGAGCTAACAGAAGAAGTCCTGGATAACGTTAACTCAAAGTCAAGGATTGAGATAATTTGAATCAGCCCTTTTATCATTGTGAAGGTTGATGCATTTATGGTATATAGTATTTTAAGGTACCCAAGGCAAAGCATAGAGAGTTTCCACGACTCCTGATCCTTCGCGGACTTAGGACTTCATTTTTTGTCTTTCTAACTCAACAGTGTAAATCTGTACTCGGCTTCTTAGTCCACTCTTTTGGGATTGACTGGTGTCCAATGAAGTCTGTGTAAGAGGTGGTTGAGTCAAATGATGTATAAGACCCTTGAGTGTGGGGCACTGGGTTGTGCTTAAATAAATTGGTTCCTACCAATTTCTATTTTAGTTGTCAGATTAAGAGTATACACAAAAAACATTGAGAGCCAGTGGCATTGTACAGGCCAGTCAAGACTAGCAGAATCTATGTTAAGTTGGTTGTTTGTACAATAGAAGGAATAAGCACAAAACAGATACATAAAGGAGAAACTGGTGAGAGTTTCTGTCTAAGGTGTGGAATTGAACTAACAGGCTTCTTTTCTACTTTTCTACTTCCCTATCCGATATACTCTCTGGCTATATATATATATAGATATATAGATATATATATATCTATATATATATAGATATATATAGATATATATATATATCCCAATCTATCTCAACTTTAACAAAATGACCCCTTTAATAAATTAAGTCTGTGTTTTGTTTGAAGTTGAAGAAATACATCTATTTTTAGATATCTTTCCCAATGAGTCTTCAGAAGTGGACCCAATTTCCAGCTTCTCACCTTCCTTTTTTCTCACCTCTGCCAGGAGTCTTCGTGGCATGATTAGAATTCTAACTTTTTGTCTTATCAACTATGTAGCATTTTGAGCCTTATATTCTTTATTGGTAGATCAAATAAATTGTAGTATTTAATGTGAAACTCCTTAAAATCTGAAAATTGTGTGTGAATTATGCATTATTAATATCGTTTTGGCCTGTCATCTAATTGTGAACTATGGAGGTAGTAAGATTAGAAAACTTTGGATATGGGAAGACAATAATGATTATTCTTTTAAAAAAGCTGATTGAGACCCTCAAAAACCTGAATTATAATTTTTTATTCATTTTAACATTTATTTATCCATTTACTTATTTAATAAGTAATTACTGAGTAATGGGCCTGGCACTGTGCTGGAGGCTGGGGATTGCAGAGCAAATATGCACACAATCTTTATCCTTGAGGAGCTTAGAGTCTACTGTGGGAGATACAAATTAATCAGAGAATCAAACTAATAAATGTGAAGTCATGCTGAGATGGATACCTTGAAGGAAGGACTTTAAGAGTATATATGAAGGGATGGAGGGTGTGACCTGGTCAGGGAGATTTGGGAAGATGTCCTTAAGCAAGTGCTGGTTACTGTGAGACTTACTGTCTAGGGGTTGGCCAGATACAGGGAGGATATAAGAATATTCCAGGTCAGGGAACTACCATCTGCGAAAGTCCTAAGGGGAGAGCAAGACTGACCTGCTCAAAGACAGTAAAGAAATACAGAATGTCTGGAAGACAGGGGCAACGAGGAAGTGGGACATCAGGTAGGGTTGAGAACCATGCAGGGTTCAGATCCTGAAAGGCTTTATGGTCATGCTGAGTATCCTGTTCTTCATCGCAAGGACAATGGGGGAAGCCACTGAAGTCTGCAGGGGAATGAAATTATGAGGCTGATGTATCTCAGACATCAGGTGACATTTGGGCAGAGAGATGGTCTTCAGCTGTTTGACTCCTCCATTATCTACCATTATGTTCACAGAGAAGAGTAATTTAATGTGAATTCTTCAATATACAGCAGGATCTGGAAGTTTATGCCCAAGAGTGCATTACTGAAAAGACACTGACTGTATGTAATTCTAGGTAGCATTAAAAAATCATCAGAATATTCCATTTGCTCAATGAATAAATGGTAGCTATTTTGCAGAAGTCATTAAGACAAAACCAAGCCAAATTTGGCATTGAGTTACATCCACTAAACATTCATTTAAAGAGCAAAATATTGAGAACATTCAAACAATCAAATTCTTACTTCAAAATGTTTAAAATGTAATGGAATAAAATGGATAGTATGGAACTTTGATGGTGTTTGATTTTTTAATTAAAGTTTTAAATATTTGGTTTGTGTTAACTTAGGAGGAATTGTATGTAGGCTATTGTCTATGCTATCTCCGTATCCTGTGAAATAAAACAAATGAAATCACTAAATGATAATTGTACATTGACCAGGTACCATCATAATGCCCTACTGCCTACTGATTTTCTTTTTGTTTTCCTAATTACTACTCCTTTTCTCTCACTTTGATTTCTGCATTATTCTCCCAACCTCATATCACTTTGTTTATTGAGCCTCCTCTGGCCATGGGGAAGATATATTAGGAAGAGCATGAACTCTGGAGTTAGTTATACATATACCTGGCTCTCAGCAACACCAGATGTCAGCAATATGATCTTGAGCAAATCATTGAACGTTCTACAGTTCAGTTTTCTTTTACACTAAATTTGAAATAATGCTGACTATCTAACTGGGATACTATGATAATTAAATTAGGTAATTATGTAAAATGCTTATCATAGTTTCTGTGAGTTTCCAAAGGTGACCGCAACAGTATCTCCCAGCTTCTCTGATATCAGGAGGTGAGGTTTATGTCCTCTCTGTGGCTTGTGATTGCTTTGGCTGCAGAATATGGTGGAAATGATATTTTGTGACTTCCAAGGCCAGGTCACGAAAGGCACTGCACCGTCTGCGTTGTATGCTGGGATACTCCCTCTTGGAGCACTGAGTTACCATGGAAAAAGCCTGATCACCCTGAGAAGTCCAGGCACATGGTTAGACCACAAGTAGGTGCATGGTCAAAAGCTCCAGTTGAGGTCCCAGCCAATAGCCAGCATTGGCTGCCAGTTGTATGAATAAAGACACCTTCACTTGATTTCAGTTGCCAGCAATCAAGTCTTCTTAGCTGAGGCTCCAGCCATCATGAAGCACACAAAACCTTTCCCACTATGCCATTTGAATTAACTTACAGAATCTATGAATATGATAAATGGTAGTTTTAAGCTACTTGTGGAATAGTTAGTAGTAGTAACTGCAACAGTCTTCAATAAATTCTAGCATTATCATCATTGTGATTAATGTTATTACCTCCTTCATAGGGTTATTTATATATAGTACATTACAAACCAATGAAAACAAACCAATCTTACTTACAAAGATCATAAAGTCTGGAAGATGCTGTAGAACACGTCTATTTCTTTACCAAGTCAGTGTTGTGGTAAATGGGCATCCAACAGTGCCTTCTCTCTCAGGCCTTCCTAACACTTCTCTAATTTTCCTGCCATCTTTTTTGCCCACTGCACCTCCCCCAGTCCACCCAGGGTTCCAGCTTTGGTCTGGAGAATGGTGCCTGGGTGATTTCCATGCTCAGTGACACTGACCTGTGGAGGAGGCTTGTGAATTTCAGGTTCTTCATTTGATTAATAAATATTTATTGAGCTCCTGTTATGTGGTATTGGGAACACAGCAATGAATAAACAGACCAACAATCTTGCTCTTACAGACCTTATATTCTAGTTTGGAGTAGTATATTCTAGTTTGGCCCAGATAAATAACTGAAATCTATGGTATGGTAGATGTGGGTAAGTACTATGGAAAAGCATAAAGCCAAGAAGGGAAAAAGGGAGTGTTGGGGACAGTGGTGCCATTTTAGAGAGTGGGACTGAGGATGGCCTTATTGAGAAGATGGAATTTCAGTAAAATCCTGAAACAGGCAAATGAGAAAGGCTCATGGATATCTATAGAATGCATTTTATGCAGAAGGGCCAGGAAGAGCCAAGACCTGAGGTAGAGGAGGCATAAGTGTTCAAGGAGCAGCAAGAAGGCCAGTGTGGCTGAAGCTGAGTCAACAGGAACTTGGCATGAAAGGCCGACAGAGAAGCAAGTAGGCTACATGGGGTCAAGTCTTACATGACATTGTGAGGACCTTGATTTTGACTCTGAGATGAGAGAGCAAATGGAAGGTTTTGGACAGAGAAATAATATCATCAGACTCTTTCTGACAGCTGTATTGAAAATAGCCTGCAGAAAGACAAGGTCGAAAGCAGGGAGATCAGCTAGGAGGCCATTGCAGTCATCTGGGCAGAGCCGAGTGTGACTTGGGCCATGGTACTTCCAATGAAGAAGGTGAGGAATAGCCTCTGGCTTTGCTGATGGATTAGATGAGTCGAAGATGCATTCATGGTTTTTGTTCCAAAGATGGAAGCATTTAATGACCATTTCTGAAAGAGGGAAGAAATGGAGAGAAATCCTACTGGAAAGAAATCTCAATTACAGCATGTTGAGACTGAGATGTTGATCAACCTCCACAGTGGAAGAATCTTTTTAAAGCCAAATATTGGCTGCCTCTATGAACAAAAACACTCAGTGTTACAATGTTAACAGACTCTACCTCTTTACTTGATCTTATCAAAGATCTCCACCATGCAAATCAGATTAAGTCAATGTCCTGCTTAAAACTATCTAATGGCTTCTCAGTGAATTTAGAATAAAATCTAATTCTTTGCCACACTCTCCAAGGCCCTTCCTACACGTATTACCTGTCCAACTTGCCTGGTAAACCCTCTTCTTCATTCATTATACTACTACTGCAGGGGCCTTGATTCCGTAGCTTAAACATGCCAAGATAATTCAGTCTTAGGGATTTGCAGTTGTTATTCTCTCTTCCTGGAATATTCCTCTCACTTTTTCTTTTTCTTCTGTGCCAGAGACTCTTTGTGATCATTCGGATTGCAGACTATGTGTCTCCTCCTCAAAAAGTTCTTTTGTAATCATTATCTCCATAGTGCTTCTCATCCTCAGAAATTATTCATTTATATATTTGCACATTCTTTGATTGCCTGCTCCCCTGAAGGTATCTTATCTGATGAGTTTGCCACTGTATTCCCAGCACCTGATAAAATGTCTGGCACATATTAGGCACTCAGTAAAGGTCAGTTAAGTGAATAGAGGTAGGAAGAAAAGGAGGTAGAGAGAAAAACTCTATTCTTGCTTATAATCAAATAGAAAATATGTATCACATATGGTCTTTATGTTAGCTATAATTTTTGCCTCCCTCCATTGATTAATGCATTTTATGTTGTAGACCCTATATATTGCAAAGTATTTCATGTGGGTTTTTGTATTAACAATACCAAGTCAATAGTCAGGCCATGTCCAATTTACATATGAAAATGAGGCTCAAGGGACCAGCTTGTTCTGCTTTTAAGGGACAGTCTGACCTGACCTTGAATCCAGGTCTCTTGACTTTGAGTCCGGCATTCTTTCCGTACACCTTGCTAGTTCTCGAGAATACCGGGGGCACTGATATTGTCACAAGAAGCAGCGTGTAACCAAATGGGTCAGATAAAATTAGAAGTGGTCTCAAATTTTGCTGACTTGAGTCTTTGCCCATTTTAGAACCAAAATCAGATTTATTAATATCTTCTGGCCCTGGAATTTTTAAATAACTTTCTTTAATTTACATACCTATTTCTCAGACTGCTGGGAATCTAACTGGGAATACAAAAACTGCCCAGGAAACGTGCTCCTTTCAAAAATTTTACCTGATTTTACAGTCTCTGCAGGCTTTGTAATCTCTGAGAAGCCTGAATTAACGGCTGGTTCCCATATGTTCACAAACTACAACTTTGCACAGCATTCACAGCAAGGTGAGCGGTTGTGAATTGCTTGAACCTGGGGATATTTCTGGCAGGGCCTTATGAAGAGGATCCACTGCACACTGGCGCTTTCTGCAGTATTCTGGTCCATGTCAGGGGACCTAGGGGCAAAAATAATGCCCAGTTAACATATGTGATGCTTCAAGGGGCACAGGAGGCATATTTCTCCCAGGGATTCAATAGTCCAGGAGTCACAAAGTTGCCACTTTTATTTGGAATTCTTTGCCTTTACTTAATTCACTTCCTTACTTTCCCTCCACTTATTACTTATTGTGCTCAGAATTCTGTGTGTGTGTGTGCATGTGTGTGCGTGTATTTGGGGGCAGGGGAGGGGTTGGAGATGCAAAATCTAGCCTTTGTTCCAAGAGGCATGCAGTTTAGTAGGGAGATATAAAACTTACTCTCAAACAACTATAATGCAAATTAGAATTTGGAATAGATACAGCCTAGATTGCTTGGTTACAAGCTTGCTCATTAGAGTCAGACAGTCTTGGAGTTCTGCTGCTTATTAGTTGGGTTGATTTGGATAAGATGCTTTAACTTCCCTAAGGCCTGGCTTCCTCTTCTAACATCAAGGTAGCAATTCAGACGTATTATTACATATAAGTGAATTCGTTATATGTTTGTGTAAAATGGATTAAACGCAGTTCTTGACAAATAGTAAATGATTGATCAATCATTGTTAGCCTTTATAATTATTATATATCTGTATATGTTTTAAAATGGTTACAATTCTCCCTCTGCCCTTAATAAGTGACCGCACTTTAACTCAAGGAAATACCATCAGTAAAGTAATGGAATAAGAAAGTTCAGGATGTCTGGGGAAATGGCCAGTCCTAATCTGGCCAGAGTCTGACATCTGTGTGGAGAAGTCTTAAAATACAAGAGATAAATCTGGAAGGGTAATTAGGTAAGGCTTGAAGAGTTTTGAGTGACAAACTAAAAAAATCTGTATTTAAACCAATGTATGTGGTCAGTTAGTAAAGGATGCTGTTGAAAAGGGAGTTCTGGAGCCCAACCACCTGGAAGGCTTTACACCCAGGCTCCACCGATGACTACTGCATGACATTGGGCAAATTAGATAATCTCTCTCTTCCTTAGTTTCTTGACTTGTATAATATCACCAACATCATGGGCTTATGGTGAGCATTATGAAATAGGACATATTTATTACATCGCTGAGAGCCTGGGAAAATGCTAAATAAAAGGTTATTATTGTTATTATTTGCATATAACTGAGTAGTTGATTTTCAAGTAGCAGAAGCAAAAGACAACACTTTCAGCATTGTTTTATAGATAGACTGGGCACGGTGATCCATTTTCAGTGAGACAGCCATAAAATGTGACATTTTAAACATCTTCTCCAATCCCTAAACATTTGGTTTTTCTCCAAGAGTTTCCTGACCATTATTAATTCAGTCAACTTCTAGCTGGAGGAAACTTTAAGAATTTCTATGCCAGGTGGCATGTGCAGATACGATTTACATGTACAGGCATGCCACTGACAGCTTGTGGTTTGTGATTATCAATATAGTGCATGAGTAAATCTATTCCTAAAAGTAGAAGGTATGTAACTTTTTGTACATTGAATAATTTAAGCAAAAAAGAGGTCTTTCTTTAGAAAAATGTGGTCATTCATTTATTTTTAAAATGTGTGAGAGACCACCACCCCATTTATCATCTTTTTAAATCCAAGCATTCACTTGTTTGGGTGAACAAAAGTTTGCATAAACAATATCTACCAAAAAGCACTATGGGGAGGGCTGCCAAAAGATAAATCCAAGTGAATCTTGATTTTTTCTTTACTGCCTTTTCAGAAAATCTATAAATATTTTAACCTGTCATTATTAATATTCAGTGTGTCCGTTTTCTCTAAGTACAAACTTTGGACAGGTGGTCTTAATGCTTTTTGTGAAAACTCAAAGTAGGTGGATACTAAATTGGAATGTCACTTCCCTAGAAAAAGTCAAAGAGCCAAAGTATTCCCCTTTGATTAATATAGGCTAGGGTGACAATGACACCTACAGCCTCACTGGTGAGATTTTCTCAGCTTTCTCAGTGTAGTTCAACCACATAACAAAGAATCAATCCACAGAATTCTTTGGATTTCAGGGCAATAAGGAGGCTCATGTCAAAAAACCTTACTGGAAGATTTTGCTGGAAAAAACATGCAACTACATGATACTACATTAGGCAAGTTTCGGAACAGAGGATGAGAATCAGAGAAGTTTCATCCATCTCTATCCCTAACTCAGGGGTTACAGCATGGCTGTCACGGCCTAAGCAGCTTCTTTTTCTCGCCTTGTGTTGTCTTGGTTTTCTTCTACCCCCATCCACCTCCACCTTTTCCTTCCTCACTATGAGGCAATGTCTCTAATATTAGGAATTAATTTTGCCAATAACCAATAGGAACCCAACAGGTCATTTCTGTGAACTACTGTTTCAAGCCAGACCTACCATTTCTAGTTCTCTTAATGAAAAGGGTAAAGTGTTATAATTTAGATGTATCCTTTGGCAAGGGATCACCAGCTACATGCCAGATATTGTATGCTTGAAGATCCATGGTCATCTTGCCGTGTGCCACACCAAACACCTTTTCATTGTCATCTTTATCCCTAAGCCAGCATGTTTTCTCCTCCTATCCCACTACTTACAGGTACATCCAGATCTACCAGTGTCACATATTTATATAATGTATAATTATATATTATAGACAGATATCCTATGTATCACTCCTCTTCTAGCCACATAATATTGGGATTTGGGTATCACTACACATTTTTTTATGGTAATCCTCAAACATCTGTGAAAATAGTGAGAGTAGTGTAATGAACCCCGTATCAGGGACTATGATACTTCATGTGTTCTTGTATCTTTGTGAGGTCTAGAATTATGACTAGCACAAAGCAGGTGCTTTATACAAGTTTGGTCATCAAGCTGATTGCCTATTTATTAAATGTAGTTCCTTCTTCAAAAGTAGGGAACAACTTTGTATAATTTAATTCCTTGGACCCCACCCCCCGTTCAAAAGTGCAAACCTGTGACTATACAAAATAACAGAACTAGGGGCACCTGGGTGGTTCAGCCAGTTAAGTGTCCTACTCCTGATTTCAGCTCAGGTCATGATATCATGGTCATGAGATAGAGCCCTGCATCAGGCTCTGTGCTGGGCGTAGGGTCTGCTTAAGATTCTCTCTCCCTTTCCGTATGCCCCTCCCCTTCTCCCCTCAAAAAAAAATAGAATCAGCTTTTTTTCATTTTTTTTTGTTTTTTTAAAAAAAGACCATTTGGGCAGCTCTCCATAGTTTTTAATTTTTTTAATTTTATTAATTTTTAAAAAATGTTTATTTTTGAGAGAGAGAGACAGAGACAAGGTGTGAGCTTGGGAGGGGCAGAGAGAGAGGGAGATGCAGAATTCGAAGCAGGATCCAGGCTCTGAGCTGTCAGCACAAAGCCCAATGCAGGGCTCAGACTCACTAACTGTGAGATCATGACCTTAACTGAAGTCAGACGCTTAACCAACTGAGCCAACCGGATACCCCTTTCTGTAGTTTTTAAAAGATGTTATGCCTGTTGACAGGAGAGGGATTTATAACAGGCTTTTTCTTCTACTGAAAAAAGTGTCTTTTATTACAAATTGAGATAGCAGCTATTTGAAAGTACTTGACCCAGAGAGATTAAATGCCTCTCGAAGGGAAAATAATACGTACACCAAGACCAAATCCAATGCTAATGAAACCTGGAAGTTTGTTTTATATTTGGAACTTTACAAAAGAGTTTTTTTAAATATAAAAGTCCTGGGTTTTCTTTTTTTTTCAGGAATTAAAAAAAAAGGATTGTTGTCTGCTATGTTTCTACTAAATCTCCATCACATTAATTCCCATTTGGGACTTGAGGAAGAAGTAGGAAGCTGATTATAGGCATCTCTAGGGTCACAACCCATTGTCTACTGACCGGTGTATCTGAGGCCTGTGTAGGTCTCTGGAGAAAACCAATCTGGTTGGCAAAAGCATATTCCACCATATTATCTGGAAAACACTTCCCTGGAGATTGAGACTAAGCTGGCAACGCAACCAGAATACCTTCTTCTTTCTATTTGAGGGTATTAACTCTCACCCCAACTAATTTCTGATAATTGAGAGAAGAGGCCAAATTGCCTCTGAATTTGGAAAAAATGTAGTTCCTGGGGCTCAAAGTGATTTTAATCCTATAATCACTTGATTTTGCTTCAGACAATTGGTGGGCATATAAAACTACAAACATTCGGCAAAGAGGAAATCTTAATCCATAGGATTTTGAGCAAATGAAAACCTTAAAGAATGGCTCACTCTTGTACAGATGATAAAATGGGGATTTGGAAAAATTAAATGACTTGGTAAGGTCATCCAGATATTTACTGGCAGAATTGGATCTCTAAAAGTAGGTTGCTGGATCATATATAATTATCCTGCGAGATATTAATACTGTAAATGCCAGGCTCATATTGCATCCATTTTTTGTTCCCACAAATTTTACTGGGATGCTTTTAAGCCTCCATTGGATAAAATATGACTGTGACCATTATGTTGCTATTACCTGGGTTTGAACCCGGGGCATTTAAGATCTAGATTCCTCCTTTTTAAAATTCCAACTCTATTCTTCACTGATCAGAAATCACCTATGGGAAGAGGTAACAGCATCATTTGAAAAAAAAAAGTACAATGATGGCTCTTTGCAGGAATACAAACATCACATTCTACACTCTATTCCTATCGTTTGCAGTGTAAAACCAAAGAAACTCTTCAATTATTCTAAACGCTGTGACCTCAGCCAAAACAATTGACTGCTGTAGGTCTCTTTTTGAAAACAAAACAAAACAAATAAATCAAGGAGATTGCAAAGTCTAGTCCTGAGAGAAAGGCTGTTAGAACATCTCTTTGAGGTGAACCTGTTTGGGGTCCTGCAAACAGATTCATCCCAAGGTTAGCTTATAGGAACATAGAATAAATTTGCGTCCACAAGTTTATTATTTCCTGTGCTGCATCAGGAAGGACAAGACCAGGGAAGACTACCAGCTGAGACACCCAGAAAATCCCCCAGGAGTCTTTTAATAGTGATAATCTGTCTGCCTTACTTCCCCCCCAGGCTGGATGGAGAGGAGTGCTTTGCAACAACACTTCGAAAGCAACAAGAAGTCCTAAAAGGTCTAGGGATTGTAAGTGGCAGTTTGGGGGCCATTGATCATGTTGCTAGAGGAAATTCCTTATTTAAAAGAAATTTTAGGATTTTCATACTATTGCATATGATGAATATGAGCCATCAGTGAGATTATATATATATATATATATATATATATATATATAAAGTACAGTAGAGGCTTGGGATAATAAGTGTCATCAACATCTTCCCTCAGAACCTGAAAAGGTGGTTATTAATATCTTAAACTAAGTTATTAATAATCCTTTTGAGTGGGGAGTAGTGATAAATCAGAATATGCAAGGAGGATAGTGTGGCAAAAATGCTGCCTTTTGTAGGTAATGGGTAAGTCATGATTACTAATTTTGTATTTCATTCTTCACTCTATATTTGAGTTATTTATACATGTATCTGCATCCCTACCAAATCGTAAGTTCTTAGAGGGCAGGGATGTGTGTATCATTTCCCCTGATAGTCCCCAAAGCACAATATTGAACAATCAAATTCAAGGAATCGTTTTTATTCTAAAACGCTCCTGCCACCACCACTCACAATAGAGCCAGAATTTCATAGAACTGTAAGATAAGTGTTCATGAATTGTGAGACTAATTGCTTTTTAGCTGCAAGGTAGGACCTATTTAATTGAGGACTCCTATAGCTAGTGAACAGCTAGCACAAACATGTTGGTTTCAACCTTGCAAAGGCTAAAGTAATTTCAGACAACCATTTCTTTTCTTTTAACACGGAGTAAGTCGGCAAAGGTTTAGGCACAGTTTTTTATTAGGCTCTTGGGAGTTGGCTTGTCTCAGTGAGTGGTGTGCTGTTTGGGACTGACTTCACCTGGACGACACAGCATCATCTCTCAGCCCCACCAAGCTGGAAGAGCTCTGTGCGACCTAGATTGCCTGCAGCTGCTTAGATAATCTATAACCATATTTCCCCCCTAACTATAGGTCCATCCTTCTTAATTCATGAGTTATACTCCCATGTTTCAATTTCACCAACATTTATACCAAGACTAGTCACTGGTGCATCAAATGTACACAGAATATATTCTATGTGCAAGAACATACAATGGTACATCCTGGAATGCTAAAATGAGTAAGATCGAAACATAAAAGCCAATGATATGGGAGTAACTGCTCTGTGAAGACAGTGTCCTACGGACACCAAACCTTCAGTGTATACCTGGGCACGGTAGTTCCCGCCCTCAAAAACAAACAAACAAACAAAAACAAAAAACAAATTATAAATGAGTGGAGAGGTATCCTGGTTTGATCATAGGTATTTATCATGTTATTTACATTTTAGTCATTAGAAAAATATAGAGGGAACACTTGAAATATACCCTAAAAGTACATTTATAGAAGATGCTAACGGCCCTTGTACACAAGGATTTTTCATTCAACTGAGGAGACAATAGGTATTGTTTAGTGTATAACTAGTGGGCAGTGTGATTAAAACATTAAGCAGCACAAGAGGTAACTCATGGTTGTATACGGTTGCCATGAAACTAAAATAGACCTTACGTGCAATGTGAACAAATTTCAAAGGAAACAGTGATCACAATTGCTGCTACAAGTCCCTGTGTTCTTCATTCACTGACACACAGACTTCCATTCAAAAGGAGGGAAATAAGAAAAATACTCCTGTTTCTTTAATACTTACTACTTTTTAGACTTTGTACTGCTATAAGCCTACTTATACCTGATCTTATTTCGCCTGCACAATTATATGAATTTTGTGCTATTATACCCATTTTAGAGAAGAGGAAATGGAAATAAGATTTAGTCATTAACCTACAGAGATATGGCTCTAAGTCAGTGGGGAAGCTGGACTCAAATCCAAGTCTCTGTCTCAAAGCCCCACTCTTTTACCATGCCACACCCCTATCTGAAAACCTTGGGCGAAACTTTGAAGTAGGTACTAAGCAATCATCATGGGAATAGCCAATGGGTCAGCAGATTAGACATGAGCATAGATGCTGCCTGATGAGTATCAAATTGAGATGCTCTTTCAAACAAATTGTATATTTTATTTCATTTTCTATAGTCCCTGCAGGATTTTGATGTCATTTCTAAATGCAGGGGATTTGGAGACAACTTACAGAACCAGTAGTTGGATACAAAGATGCAGACCTTGTAACTAGCCCTCTCTATATGCCCCAAACCTGTGTGTTTGCACTGTGCTCAGATTAGTGACTGAAAATTGGGTATTCCCATTTGTTTTAGTTCATCCTTTAAAGAATGCCTTCCCTTGCAGAGAAGGCTGTATTTTCTTAGCTTTTATTCTCCTGTAACATGCTTTGCACTCAGTGGGTGCTCAATAAATACTTGATGTTGGCTGAATAGGTGATAGTGGTGACACCCTGAGTTGCTTTCTTTTAAGTCAAGATAATCAAGTTCTTTGCCAATCAAACAGAACAAATTAGGTGTCCTGTCAAAAGCTGGAGAAAACCCTGCAGTCATCAAAAAGTCACTTATCTTGAAATACCAAACATTTTCTTTATAGTATCTCAGTCTCTGTTTAGGATGCATTGCCCACAGGAATTTAGTAGTTCAGTTGTTTTCTAACATGTCATAATGTTCAATACTGTACTGCCAGGTGATGAATTGGAGGGTGGGACAGGAGTTTACAAATCAGTCCCTAGGGACTTTGCATTCCATCTTCCCAGCCAGCATGAAGTGATAGGCATCTGTTAAGATAACTAGTTCAAAAGCCGAGAAAAACTTTGGCACACAAGGGAGAAATATGACCTAGGGCACCCAGTAGATTGGCCCCACTCCATTCCCACAGTCCACGTATGAGGAGACAAGAAGAAGTCCCGAACCCTAAGGCTGGCTATGTGCAACCTCTCCTGTGGCTCCATAAGCAGTATTCACACAACCAGAATCATGGATATAGTCTAGGATGCACCCAGTAATGAGCTGGTGGGTGATGGCTGACAATGTGTAGGATGTGACCTGGAAAGAACTCTGTTATGTGTGGCCTCTTGGCAGCTAGAAGGTGACCAACTATCTTCTGATGAAATGAGATTTCAAAGGTGAAGGAGTTAAACAAAATCTCAAAGAGATATGATGAACAGAAAAAAGAACGTCAAGACCTGCAGCCTCTTCAAGGAGCAGTTCCAAGGACAAGAATTTTGTCTGAACCCATCAAAAGGGCCAAGGAACTCAGTTTTCAGGGAGAGCAAGGTGCAGTAAGGCAAAAAAAAAAAAAAAATCCTTCCTACTCCTGAGAGCAAGTAATAAAATTAATTAATGCCAACCTCCCTCCCAAAGAAAACACAATTATAAGGTCAAGAAAAACATAAAGAGAGCTATATGGTCATTTGGGCAAAGATCACAAGTATATAATCGGTGTAGCATGTTGGAAAAGGTGGTTGCCTTTTTTTTTTAAGCTTTTTTACAGCTGTTGCCTTGACAGTTTTACAATTAATGTCTTATCTTTGAGCCTGTGTTTGCCTTGCTGAAAGAGATCATTATCCTGAGAAAATGTTCTATTCTATTGGAATTATTTCTTAAGTAACTATTAATACCGTTCTTATAAATGGATATAATTAACTCATAGACTGGCAGCTTTCTTTGAAATTCTCTTTTCTCCTTCCTGAGCTTATTCTAATCTCTGACTGTAACTTGTAAACATCTGTCTAGAATTGATGAAATGACCTCATTTGGGTCCCAATCAGCTCAGCAGCAGAGACTGTCATGCTTAGGAACTGAATGCCACTGATGTAGGGTAAAAATTAACAAACTAAAGTAAGTGTTGTAGAGGGAAAACCTCACAGGCAAATCCCTCTAAATATTCCCTTTATACAGAGTTGGGACTTTAGGAGAAAAACGTTAAAAGAAATGATTGCTAGAGTAATAACTTATACAAGTGATTAAAACACTCAATGTACTGAAAGGAGAGTGTTTTCTTAGAAGATTAATTTGAAAAATAATGTGCCAGAGGCTCCCCTTAAGTGTCCTGAAGTCTTCCTACTCCTGTCTGCTTCTACAAAAGGGTAGAGTTTGACCCAGCATATTACCTCACTCTCTGTGTCTCTCTATAGAAGTTATTTCATCCAGAGATTTCAAAGTGTCTTTACAAATGTAAATTAACAAGCCTCATCACTTCTCTCCATAGAGATGGTTCATTTAAGTAACATAGAAATTTACCAAAATGGCTTACTCAAGGTCACTTGAGAAATCCTTTGTGTAATCTGGAAATGGATATTCAAAGTGTAAAAATACCTTGCAGCCTCATTGCAGATCCAGACTTCTGTATCTCTTGGCAAGTACCACTGGAGGGTTGAATAATCTTCCTTTATCTTTACAGTGAGGCTCCAATCACTTGGTCTTTTCTCAACCTCGAGAGGCTCTCACAAACCTGGAAATCCAGAAGTCAGCCATTCTCTTTCTTATCTATTCCCAAAGCTAAGTGAGGAGAGAATATGACTATTTTTTAAAGATTTTTATGAATTATTTTTATTAAATAAGTACTTGACTATATATATATATATATATTATTTATTTATTTATTTATTTATTTATTTATTTTTTTCCCTCCCAAACTCTTCTATTGATCCAGTGAACAAATGTTTGTTAATCACTTATTTTGTTGCCTCTCACTATCCTGGACACAGGGAACAGTACAATTTCCTCCCTTCATGGGAAAGACGAACAATAAGCAAGAAACAGATACATCTTGGTCAAGTGCTGGAAAGATGATAAACATGAGGAGCTGGGTGAACTGAGTAGGTGTGGGTGGACCAGGGAAGGCCCCCCTCCAATCAAAACTCTTTTTGCTTTCCCTCTATGGGGGATGGACCCATAGGAAGATTGGACCATTGGAAGATGACTGAAGCTTAGAGCACTGGAGTGAACAGCAGGAAATGTGGCTTTGGAGGAAGGGCAGAGTGTGTGGGCCATGGGAAAGAGTATGGATTGTATTCCGACAACAGTGATCAACCCATGATGGGTTTGAAGCAGATTAGTAACATGATCTATGTTTTCATTAAAAAAAATTTAAATTTTATGTTAGCGGTAGAGTGCAAGCCGGGGAAAGGGGCAGAGGGAGAGAGAGAGAAAGAATCCAAAGCAGGCTCCACACCAATGGGGAACTCAATCCCATGACCCTGGGGTCATGACCTGAACCAAAACCAAGAGTGGGATGCTCAATCAACTGGGCCATCCAGGTTTCCCTCCTCTGAAATATTTTTATCTGTCTCTACACATGTAATGTGAATCTTGTAAAGATTCACCAGACAGGCCAGGCTTTCTCATACCTTATAACTATTGAGGAAATATGCGTAGGAAACTGTTCTTCCCCCTTTAATCCTTACTGCACCAAGTTCCCCAAATGCTCATGGATGCAAAGTAGAACATTATTTTACAAGGGACAGACCTAGCTGCTTCTGTGGAGCTGATTCACCAGTTCTTACACTATGGATTAGCTGGTCTTCTTGCCCTTTTCACTGAGGAACCTGCAGTGTTCTTTTGTCTCATCTGCTCTCCCTCCCTGTGACCCTTACAGCACAAGGCACAGACCTATGCATGACCTTTATCACTTGTATTGTCATTAAATGTTACCTTACCCTGATCTTCTGTTTGTGAGCTCTTTGAGGGCTGGGAATTAATCTTACTCACCTTTGTATTTCCAGTCATAATCACAGAGCCAGGTCCAGGTGCTCCAAAAAGGACGGGCAGGAGAGTGAACAGTGTGGTGAGAATATAATGGATTATCCCAGATTGGAACACATTTGAGTGAAAAGTGATGTGATGAATGATTATGCTGGATGACAGTGTAAGGTTGGACTGGACCTGTTGAACTGGGATCTATGGTAACTTTTATAACCACTGCAATGACTTATGGGTGAAAGTGTGAACTCTAGGGGGCGCCTGGGTGGCTCAGTCGGTTAAGCACCCGATTCCTGATTTTGGCTCAGGTCATGATCCCACAGTTTGTGAGATGGAGTCCTAAGCTCAGAGCCTGCTTGGGATTCTCTCTTTCCCTCCCTCTCTCTGCCCAGCCTCAACTCGCCCACACGCTCTGTCCCTTTGTGCCTATTCCCTGCTGGAGCTCTCTCAAAATAAATAAATTAAAAAAAAAAAAAAGTGTTAACTCTACAATTCTAGAGGTCTTTTCTGAGGTGCTAGTACTCCACTTGCCCTGGCTGGTTTAGACCAACGGTTCTCAAATGGGTCTCACAGGAGACATAATAGTATAGGAAGCGTTTGTAGGTGGCAAGGGCATCCAGATTAAATGACATAGATTTCCACTTTCATAATGTAATTCCATGCTCAATTCTGCTTTAGCTTTTCTAATTATTACATAGGTGATCTCTCAGTTTTGTGGCAGATTATCTTTAACCCCCTCAAGTCCCTGCTAATCTTACTTTTTTAATGAAAAGTGAACAAGCCTCAGGATCAGAGCTTTTGAACAGGAAATGGTATTTGTTTGGAATTTAATGTTATTTTGTTAATTATATTCGTTTTGTGGTTTCCTTTTCTTTATGGAAAATAATGATCATTTTCCGGATAGGATGAGAATATAAAATTTCATTCTTCAGTGAATCTTTGGAAGTAAAAAGTACAAGATTTAAATATATACGATAAAGGTCATACACAAATTTTGGCAAAAACCATGGAGCTGATGTAAAATGACTTAACATTTGGGAAACTAGATTAGACCAATGATTCCTAGCCTTGTTTCTGAGCCTACCTTTAAGGTGCACATTTACTGAAAAATAGTGATATGAAATTAATATAAATGAATGTAATTTAGGAAAATAAATATGCCATGTATATTTCTATTTTTATTTATTTTTACAATATTTTTCTCATTATAAGGATTAGGCATGTTTATTTTTGGAATATAGGTCCCGGAAAATACATAATGGCATAAAAATTAAAAAATGCATAATGGCATAAAATAAAAAATACATAATGGCATAAAGATAAAGAACTCAGAACAGTATACTATAGGGACAAACACATTTAAGATGTGAGTTGTTTTCTTTCTTGCTTGATTTTTTTTGTTGTACTTTTTGGAAACTGATGAGATGATTTTGAATCTCAAAATGTTAATATGTATGTAAATCTGAATTTACATAAGAGAAATGAAAGGGTTATGGTTTTGTTTATTAAAAACAATTAACAATAGAATGACTTTAAGTATCAAACCTTCCCCTGTGTACTTAAAAGTTTCATTTACTCAAAATTTATATACATATAATATTAAGCACAATACTTGTCAAGCAATTTAACACATACCTTTAATAAATAAAATTTCATACAATTTCAATTATAATGAGATGAGTGAAGGTTCCTTTTGGAAATCATGCACTTAAACCCTGGCTTTTCTTACTTGCCAGAAACATACACTTTTCAGTTCTTTGCAAACTTACTTTCCTACTAACGGAAGGATAAAAACATGCCAGATTGAGCTGTATTTTAATTTTCAGTGAAAGGAAATGGCTTTGGCCCTACTGCCATACCAAGCCAACAGGTGTAGGAAAATAATTAACCGCTCATACACATGGTACTCGTATTGGAAATGTCTATTTACAATTTTTTCCCCCAAAGCAGAACATTAACATGATGTAATATTATTACCTTAATCCCAAGCAACCAGCAACAATAATAACCACTCCACACCAATATTGGAACCTGGTGTTCCAATGAAAGTTTCATTTTCCTCTCCCTCACTAAGCATTTCTCTACTGAGAAGAATGACAACTCCATTACTTGATTTTGATGTTCTAAGGTGAGAGAGGTTTACATTATAGGATCTTGTTATAGTACTTTGTCAGGAAATGTGATGGAGCTAAGAGGACAACCCATCATCTTGAAATAAACTCCAGTGGTTCATTCCACCTGGCTCCACTCAAATACTAACAATTCTCAAGACTATAGTCTCCAGGAAGGCTAGAAATCCATGAGGTTCGCTATATCTTCTGTGCCTGAAACAGTGCTCGGTTCCTAAAGGACCCTTCAGTGTTGTTGAATGAATGAGCCATCATTATAATAGCAGCTATTTCTAAATACCCAAGATGTATTTAGATTTACCCAAGATGTGGGTGTCTGGGTGGCTTGGTGGGTGATGCATCCAACTCTTGATTTTGGCTCAGGTCATGATCTCCTGGTTTGTAAGTTCAAGCCCTGTGTTGGGCTCTGTGCTGACAGCGAGGAGCCTGTTGGGGATTCTCTCTCTTCTATCTCTGCCCCTCCCCTGCTCATACACACACATACACACTCTCTCTCAAAATAAATAGGTGGGCTTAAAAAAAAAGTTTAAATACCCAAGATGCAATAGGTGCTATTATTTACTGTACCAACTCCAGTTCTAGTAACGGCTAAACCTGTAGTGGATTATTATCTGCGTTGTCTCATTGAGGAAACAGGCTCAGAAATGTTAATACGCCAAGTTCATACAGTGAAGGGATTAGGATTCAAAGCTAAATATGTCTGATGCCAATGCTTCCGTTTTTTTCTCCTACAGAATGGAAAGTGTTATATAACCTCAAAAAGGGTGTCATACATAAAATGAAAACTCCAATGGTGCAGATTCAATTTCTTTTGGGTGATCTAGTAACATTATCCAAAAAAAAAAAAAAAAAAGAATCCATGTTTGTTTCTGGGATTTTCCCATTGGCTTGCCTCTGAAGGGCTGGGACGAACCTTTGGTAAGTGACGGTTATTAACACTTTTAGGCTCTGTTAAGAAAAAAAAAAAAACAGCATATGTGTATGTATGAGTAATATGTATATGCGTGTCAGTCCATTTTTTTCAATCTTTTGTTGCTGCCTAATCTGTCTTCAGCAACCTGGCAGCTGGGGATTGCTAAAGGGCTCAGACTTCATATTAAGTATCAAGTCAGGGGCATCTTGACTTGATACCTCCTTCCTACCCATTGCCTCTCATCAGCAGCTGGGCCACCTTTTGAGGTGACTGGGCAGCCATGGCCAGAGAGAGCCCAGGATCCCTGCAGAAGGGAGCAGAGGGCAGTGCAAAATAGCCCTCCAGGAGACGAGAACATCAAAAAGATTTGTTCACCAGAGTTTGCAGTTCCCTGCAGTTTTATAAATAATTCACTTGGGTAATGTTTTATCAAGAACGGCACAATTGTCTCAAAAGCCTGAGAATCTGATGGGCTTAAAAAAAATTCTTAATCGAAAAACATCAAGGCTTTGACTGGATACCTTTATCCTTTTTTCCTTCTTGGAAAAAAAAAAACCCGTAACACGCAAATGAGTTTGTTGTAATTGCCCACCTAGTGTGTAAAATTTCGGCTTCAGTGTCATGCTTAACAGGGAATGTGCATAAGTACATGAAGCCAGCCGAGCATTCAAGGTTTCTATTTGTTGTTTTTCTTTACCAGCCAGCAGTTGGACACTGTGCTCGTCTTCAGGAAGAAGTCATTAAATCAATTCTTTATTTAACCTCTTTGCTGACTTATGTTCCCTGTCCTATGACGAAGGTATTTTAGTCCACCTGCTCCTTATTAAGCATGAATTCCCCTCATAGTGTTTTAATCCACTGGTTTGCATTTCTGGACATACATCCCTTGCATGAACTAATAGTAAAATCTATTTCTCTGGTCACAAGGTGAAATAGGCAAGAATACGTGAATGATTCATGAAACTCCATCATTGCTCAGGAGAGATTCTAAGTTATTTGCCAAAGATGGTGACTCTTTAGAGAAGATGGATAGGATTGATTTAGTGGTAAAAGTGTGGGATCTGGGTCAGATGACCTAGTTTGTAGCTAAGCTACACCACATGTGAACTGTGTGACCCTGACCACCCTCTTTAACTCTCTGTGTCTCAGCTTCCCTGCCTATTAACTGTAGATAATAATTATTCCTACCTAAGAAAGTTTCTGTGAGGATTAAGCAAGTTAATAAATGGAAGGCACTCAGGGCAGGGCTAGAGCAGAGGATGTACTTTGTAAATGTAGCAGCTCTGAGTCATTTTGTCTCAACACACTTTCTGGGTGAAGCTCTTCCTCCTGACATATAGCAAATGTTAATTAAATAAGTGCACACATGTTTCCTGGAGTTTCCACCCTGAAGCTGTGGACATATCGGCTTTTATGTTTTTCATTCTGCTTTCCATCACTAGGTTAAATTTAATGGATCAGTGCTGTCCTTTTGTACCCTAGATTTTCCATATAAGATTCCCACAGAAGGATGCACATGACCAGTGGACAGGGGAAAACAAAGAGGAGGCAAAACAAAGAGGCAGTCTATCAAATTAGCTGCCATTCTTTTCCTCCAGTGACAAATCTATAGTGATCAATTTGAGCTGCAAAGACTTTAAGCTTTTACTTTTTCTGCTTCTCAACAGATAATCTCTTTGAATTGTTAAAAGATAAACTGAGGCCTATTAAAATTTTTAAAAGTTGATTTGAACAAAAATCAATTTGAATCAGGCAGCATGTAATCTGGCAGATAGAGAGGAGCTCCAAGGAGTTGCACACAATGAAAGCCTTTTATAAGCAGAAAGGAGCAGGAACAAGGAAGTTATACTAGGCAAAAGAACAGGTTGGTAATTGCAAGGTTACCTTCCTTTAGGGGACAGCAGAGGCCTATCAGGCAGATTAGTTAACTAGTACTGACAGGATGATTCTTTTTTGAGTAAAGATTCCGTTTCACAGAAAGCCAAAATTGTAATTAGGTCTTGCTTTGGTGGTATTAAGCTTAGCATAGGCAGCTCCATTTTGGGCAGACCTGTTGCCTTGTTTTCAACAATTCCCCTCATTTTACTGGACTCTCTGCCTACCTGAGAGAGGTCTTTAAAATTTAAGGCATGAGTGCCACTCTCAGCTAACTCTGGGGTTCTCACAGTTTTTGCTGAATCTCTGTGTGATATTCACAGGTCACAAGTTCAGATTCACATGTTTTTAGTAAGTTTTTAATTTTAATTCCAATATGGTGAACACACAGTGTTATTTTAGTTTCAGGTGTCCAATACAGTGATTCAACAATTCCATACGTCACCCAGTGCTCATCATGACAAGTACACTCCTTAATTTCCATCACCTATTTAACCTATCCCCCCCCCCCCCCCCGCCCATCCCATCCACCTCCCCTCTAGTAACCATCAGTTTGTTCTCTATAGTTAAACATCTGGGTCTTAATTTGTCTCTTTCTATCCTTTTTTCCTTTGCTCATTTGTAAATTCAGATTCTTTTAGTTGGTCATTATCTTTGTTACTTTTCCAACATTCTATTCATCAGGAGATCTTTTGTTTGTGGGAGGTTGGCTGTGAACATGCATTTTGAGAGAATTTAGTGCACCAACAAGACTTATGATTATTATAAGCAGGATAACTTCCAATGTTTGGAATGCACTTTGGAGGCTTGGTCTCCAAGACCCAAACCAATGAGAATCAAATAAGTAAAGGAAGTTCCCATAGAAGGCATCACTTTCTTAAGCCAACTGGCTTATTCATTGATCTCACGTAGCTGGGTCCCAACTTCCCCAGAGATGTTAATCCAAGTGCAGGTGGTATTTGCCATAGCATAAACACCTTCTTCCTCAGCTAAAATATAATTAAAGACTTATACTATTATGAGAACAAGTTTGGTCAGAGAGTCTAGGGATTTTGTTGGGCAACCACTGCTTTGCCAGCAGATTCGGGGATAAGTGCAAGAATTAAGGAACATTGTCTTCCCATGCATTTACAAAGAAGAAAAGCAAGGCGCAAAAAGGCAGAAGAATAAAGGTTTCATACTGGGGATGAACATTTTGATCCGTGATCTTGGGAAAGCTGCCCACCTCAAGATGCCGTCTGCTTCTGGGGAGAAACCTCCCTAGTCAATTTTAATTTTAGATTTCCAGCTGGTGTACAGTTCCAAGAGTCTGAAAAAACCCTTTTTAATTGGGATATATGAACCTAAAGTTCAAGTCCCTGAAGTTTGGCTGCTATTTGGGTAGTGAGAAGAACCTGGTATCATCCCTTCCAAGGACATTCAAGGGCGGTCTTTGTTCTTCATAATTCCAAACCAGAAGGGTGGGAGAGAATTTAGAAACATTAGTTTTTGAAAAGTCATAACCAGATATTTGAGGAAACTAGAGGAATTCAGCATCCAATTCACTTTACAGGTATGGAACACACCTCAAAGACAATTAGCAGGATTAGAATTTAAATACAAAGGTCCAAAGGTAATTTCTCTCTCTATAATCAACCTCATTTTACCAAAGATAATCACAGTAAAGTTAATTTGTTTGCATTAAACTTGGTGTGGTATTATTTACCTAAGTCCAACAAGAATTCCTTTATAAGAAATCTCAGACTGAACTCTTAAAGCCTTTTGAGGCTAGGAAATCAAGCCCAGGACTTGCCATCAGATGTGTCATCAGACTTCGCCTGTAATACCTATAGATTTGGGTGAATTCTTCCCTTTTTGAGGTTCCACAGTTATCTTGTTTCCTGGGCCTGCCAGGACGTCACCTTTTTTGCTTTCCTGGTAAGGCAGCTGGGAACCATTGTAAGCAAGGTCTTTCCAAGGGGCTTCATTAGCTCCATAAAGTAAACCTTAGTTCCTTAAAGCTGTGGCCCTATCTGAGTCTATGTACGTTCTCAAATATGACATTCCAGCGAAGGCCTTGGCAACATAACCAATGTTTCCAATTGTGTCCTGTTACAAGGAGAACAGTATGAAAGAGACTATCCTCCCAAGATCCAGAGTCACTCTCAAAGATAACCAAAACAGACAATTCCCCCTAAGAACCAGCAGGAGTTGGTGGGACCCTAAAAAAGAAAGCAGGGCAACCTACATTTCTGCCCAGGCATATTTTGGAGGACCCCAATCTGACGATTGTCAACCTAAGTTGGTAGGACACAAAATGAGACAAACAAGAAGGGAGTAGCTGTCCCTGGGAAAGGACCAACTAATGGTACCCGAGAGCAAATTCATGAGTCACAATTCAAAGACCTAATTGTTACAAATGTTTTTGTTTTTGTTGTGTTTGTTTGTTTGTTTTTTTCTTGCCAATCTGAATTTGGAAAGGAAGAGGCAAAGACATTTTACCTTCCTCTATCGACCAGGCACCACAGATAGAGATAGGAGAGCCCACTTTGGTACGAATGCTTACCCTTTAGGTGGCCTCGGCCAGTTTTCCCAGAATGCCCCTGCCGGCCGCTGAGAGAGCACGATGCCCCAGCGTTCTCGTCCTGGTCACCAGATACGTCAGAGGAGGACCAATATCCCCTTTCCCTCACGGTGAGGGCTCGGCTGGGACGCCTTTGTCTGGAGGGCACCGCGCAGGTGCACGAGCCGCTCCCGGACAGAAGAGCTCCCGCCAGGCCACGGTAACGCGAGACGGTCTTTGCGGAGCTTCAGCTGCTCGTGCAGCCTTCCAGCGGAAGGGCTCGCCGCCCGCCGCCCGCCGACCCGCCCCGGCCCCGCAACCGGGCGGTTTTTACAGCGGACGCCGAACAACCCGAACTCAGACCCCCTTCACAGTCGGACCCGGTCCGGTTTCTAAGCCGGAACCAGTCCGGCCCCGAACTTCTTCCGGTTTTGAAGTCGGACTAAGTCTGCCGTGGGACCCGGCCTGGTTTCGAAGTCAGACCCAGTCCGACTCCGGCCGGCTTGTGGGTCCAGTCAGGAAGAAGAAATGTTCCAGGAACGCTTGAGAGCTTCTCACGTAAAAGCTGCTGGGATCTCACAGGGGCGTCCCGACCACCTCCTGAGGCAGCGAGAAGCAGCGAGCTCAACGATCCTGTTGCTGGAACTCAGGGGGCTCAGCAGGTACCTGGGCCTGGTTGCTCAAGCTCAGGGGGCTCAGCAGGTGCCTGGGTCTGGTTGCTTGAGCTCAGGGGGCTCAGCAACCTGGGTCTGGTTGTTCCAGCTCAAAGGGAGTAGCAGGTACCTGGGTCTGGTTGCTGGAGCTCATCGGGCTCAGCAGGTGCCCTGGTCTGGTTGTTTGAGCTCAGGGGGCTCAGCAGGTACCTGGGTCTGGTTGCTGGAGCTCAGGGGGCTCAGCAGGTACCTGGGTCTGGTTACTTGAGCTCAGGGGGCTCAGCAGGTACCTGGGTCTGCTTGCTCCAGCTCAAAGGGAGTAGCAGGTACCTGGGTCTGGTTGCTGGAGCTCAAGGGGCTCAGCAGGTACCTGGGTCTAGTTGCTCAAGCTCAGGGGACTCAGCAGGTACCTACCTGGGTCTGGTTGCTCGAGCTCAAGGGACTCAGCAGGTACCTACCTGGGTCTGGTTGCTTGGGCTCAGGGGGCTCAGCAGGTACCTACCTGGGTCTGGTTGCTGGAGCT